>NC_054404.1:77500-85000 GCF_017976425.1 Toxotes jaculatrix
GCAGGTGGCGCTGCACTGCGTGAAGCTTACTCAATGTCCTGTATCGCTAACGGAGGAACATCTGGACGAAAGAGAGACTCCACATCCGTCACCAGGAGGGAGACGGTGTCTTCTGCCGCCAAGAGGTAAAAACCCTCAGACATGTCCAAGTTCGTCGATGGGCGGAGCTTGTTTGGTCAGAGCTCGGTCTGAGGTTTGTTTCCGTCTCGTCGCAGGTTTGAATCTCTGAATGTGTTTGTGAGTTTTCTCTCTGCTGCTGATTTTACTTCACAGCTGATCAATGTCAGCTGACCAGACCATATCTGCTGTTTGAGAGCATGAGCCCAGTGCTCCGACTGGTACCACTGAAACCAGACTGGGACACAGTGAAACACAGTAGAACACAGTGGAATCAATAGAACACAGTAGAAACTGTAGTAAGTTTTGATGTCTCACAGTCCTGGTTTTGTCCACAGTAGAGCAGACAGGAAGAAGGACATCAGCAGCCAGAGATCTCACGTGGAATTTGGTGGTTTGAATGGTTGCAGTAAAACAGCACACTCAGTAGATGTAGAGTAGAAGCAGTAGAACCAGTAAAAGTGTCAGTAGTTCAGGAGTTTGAGTCTCTCATGGTCCTGGTTTTGTCCACAGTGGAGCAGACAGGAAAAAGGAGGTCAGCAGCCAGCGTTCTCAGATGGAGGAGATCCAAGAGCGTGAGGAACCTCCTCATCCAAAGGACCAGTCCCCCTCTCCCTCGTCCCCCCACCCTCCCCAAACCCCTCAGACAGCCCAGACGCAGAGACCAGCCCAGTCCGCCGACGGCAGTAAAGGCCACGCTCCTCCTAAAAGGTTCCACTTTGTGATTTGTCAACTGCATCAGACTTCACTTCCTGCTGATGCTGCTCTGACATCACTTCGTCAGTGCTTACTAACCCCGCCCCCGGGGCCCACAGTCCTCTTCTGCCACACCCACACCGGGGTCACCTGACGAGCAGGTGCAGGTGGAAGAACAGGACTGTGGCTCCTCAGGTCTGAGGGATGTCCTGGAGGTCCTGGAGTCTCCTGACTCTTCTTTATGCTTTGTTGTGATGAACTTCAGGCTGCTCCGTTTGATCTAAGCTACTAACCTGTTCTCCTCCAGCTGACCTCCTCCTCCTCCTCTGCTCTAACTGAACTTTCCTGAGGATTCTTGAACTTTCTGGAATTTCTGTGAGATCTTTAAAGATCCAGGAGATCCTGGAATCTTCTGGAATCTCCTGGATCTTCTTTGAGGTCCTGGATCCCACTGACTTCATTTTACTCTTTGCTGGTTGAAATCTTAGGCTGGAGTGTGTGTGTGTGTGTGTGTGTGTGAGTGTGTGTGTGAGGACCTCCCCCTGCTCCTCTGCCTCCTCCTCCTCCTCCTCAGGCCTCCTGCAGCCTGGGCTTTGAGTTTCTGATGTATCCCTAACTAACCTCCTCCTGGGTCACGTGTGGAAAACATGGAGCCCGAGGTCGAATCAGTTCACTGAACTAAATAACGACTGAAGTTTGAATCCGTTAAATCTGAACAGTTCTTACAGAAACAGTTCGGTTCTGCTCGACTTTCCTTCCTGTTCACGGAGCTGTTTGTGGGTGTTGATCTGGGGTCAGACTCTGGGTCTCACCTCCCTGAGCCCTGACGAGCATCAGGCAACACATCAAGTCCTTCGCTAGAAACTACAGTCGTTATCTGGAGCTTTGACACTGAAATGGTTCCTGTCATTAGTCGTTTATTATCATCGTCATCCTTCTGACATTGATTGTGTGTGTGTGTGTGTGTGCGCACGTGTGTGCGTGTGTGCGTGTGCATTCAGGGGACCCAGTGTGAAGCGGTCCTCGGGTATGGAGCGTTCTCAGAGCAGCACCTGGGACAGTTCAGAGGAAAACAGGAACAAACTGGTGAAAGCTGCGTCCACCTCCAAACTGCTGGCCAAAGTGGTGAAAAACTCTGAGAGGTACAAATACACACACATAAATACACACGTGAACACATATGTGAACACACACGTGTGAACACACAGTAAAACATGAAGCTGCACAAAGCAAGTGGTGAATCATGGAAACACACCTCTGACCTCTGGCCTCTGACCCATCTGTGAGCTCGGGGGACGGGGGGGTTGGACAGCTCACAGCTTGCAGTCTTTATCTCCTGAAGGTTTATTGATCATCACACGCTCTGATCAGTGGAGGGACAGTCTCAGCTCTGTCCACGTTGCTGTGTTGCTGCTGTTAAACTGGAAACACAAACGCACAGTGAGATGTTTGTTGTCTTCTCTCTCTTTTCAGACACAAAGACCCAGTGGTCAGTCAAGGTAAACATCTTCTATTCATCTTCATCATGATGGGACCATAGTCATCATCATTATTTGTAACAGCCAATAGGAAGCCAGAGCCGCTGCCAGCAATGCTGCCTCTGAGACATTTGGAACATTTAGGTTTTAGGTTGTTTCTCTCGTGTATGCAGACTCAGAGGCAGTATCTTTGTTGTTGCTGTTTGTGTTGTTGTTGATGTTTGTGTTGTTGTGCGTTCATGTTTGTGTTGTTGTTGAGTGATGATGTCTTTGTCCCAAACCAGCTAAAATGTCGACCCGAGAGAAAAACAGCCAAGCCGGTAAGTCCAGAAGAGTCTGCAGAGTGAGCTAGCAGGCTAACAGGCTAACATGCTAACAGTAGCTGAACGAGCGTTTCCTGTTTCTGTTCTGAACCAATCACATCCCTCTCTCTGCTTGATGTCGTCAGCTTCCTGCTCTCGCTCCTTCAGACTGTTCAGTGGTGTCGCACCTCTGGCTCCTCCCACTGACATCATTTACCTTCATATAAGATCAAACAGGTGATTTGATTCATTTTCCTGATTGGACAGATTATTTAAGGACCAATCAGTGAAGAGAAATCCGGCCCACTGCCTCAATGCAAAAGACCTGATTGGATGCTAATACCACTTCCACATTGATTGACAGTTAGGGTTCAAGTTCAAATAAATCGTTTTTTAACAGAAGTGATTCTATGAAGGTAAATTACATCACAGTACCTGCTTCATCTGCATGACATCAACAACTCCTCACCTGCCCCGTACCTGTCCCTCACCTGCCCCGTACCTGTCCCTCACCTGTCCCTCAGCTGCTCCTCAGCTGCTCCTCACCTGTCCCTCAGCTGCTCCTCACCTGTCCCTCAGCTGTCCCTCAGCTGCTCCTCACCTGTCCCTCAGCTGTCCCTCAGCTGCTTCTCACCTGTCCCTCAGCTGCTCCTCACCTGTCCCTCACCTGCTCCTCACCTGCTCCTCACCTGTCCCTCACCTGTCCCTCACTGTTTGACTGGATGATTGTTGTGTTTTACTGAATCAGTCTCAGTGTGTCTCAGATCATCAGAAGCTGGTTGAGGACCTGTGGACAGACTGAAACCTGTAATGTGATCTGGTCCAGCAGGTTTCTTGAATCTGATTGGATGGAACCACCACAGTGAATAAGTCATGGTCTAATCTGATCTCAGATCAGAGACGATCGTGATCGAACATCTGAAGTTCTGATCCTGATCAGTCTCTTATTGATTATCTGTAATCAGATCCAATCAGTTTTTCAGTTTGGGGACAGAAACAAACCACTCGCTGTGATAAACAGGTTTTCACTGTGTGTCTTTCAGAGGGAAATCACATTAAGATGTTCATGCGTGGTCGACCCATCACCATGTTCATCCCCTCAGATGTGGAGAACTACGAGGACGTTCGGACGGAACTTCCTTCAGAGCGACTGAAGCTGGAGTGGGTGTATCCTTCAGACCTGGACTGTGTGTAGATTTAATGTGAACGGACAAAGCTGCTGTTTTTCCATCAGTTTACACACAAACACCAAAAACCCAGACTGCCAGGTGTGTCCTTGACGTCATGCAGGTACGGTTATCGTGGCAGAGACTGCAGAGCAAACGTCTACCTCCTTCCAACCGGAGAGATCGTTTACTTCATTGCCTCCGTCGTGGTTTTGTTTAACTACGAAGAGCGAACTCAGAGACATTACCTCGGACACACCGACTGCGTCAAGTGGTGAGAAAACACTCACACGTCGACTGTCTGCTGCGCTCCCATTGGTCTGTGGTGAGTGACATCATCTCTTTGTGTCTCTGTCAGTCTGGCCATCCATCCCGATAAGATCCGGATTGCTACAGGACAGATTGCAGGAGTGGACAAAGACGGACGGGTGAGGACACACACAGTTTGTCTCAGATGTTCAGGCAGAGTGAATTTCAGCAGAGTGGTGAGGATGATGATGATGAAGATATCTCTGTTTCTCATCAGAGACGAGTGAAGAAAAATGATGAAGACAAAATATCTGTTAGTAATGATAATAACTACGACCGATGAGGATGATGATGATGATGGAGGTGATGATGGCGGCAGGAAGGGCGTGTCAGTCTGCTGTTTGTCCGTGATGGTCGTTATGCTGCTGGACATGAAGCAGTCCTAACTGAGCTGTGTCCCTGTGATGTGTCCCTCAGGCGCTGCAGCCTCATGTCCGTATCTGGGACAGCGTCAGTCTGTCCACGCTGCAGGTGGTCGGCCTGGGGACGTTCGAGCGAGGCGTCGGGTCTCTGGCTTTCTCCAAAGCTGTGAGTGTCCCCAGCTGCATCATGGGAACTGTAGTCTGTGAACAACAGTACAGAGAGAGTGTGTGTGTGTGTGTGTGTGTGTGTTTATTTTCAGGCTTTAAAGGTTTTCAAAGAAAAAATGATTCATCAAATATGGAACATGTCTCTCTCCCTGTGTCTCTCTGCCTGTCTGTCTCTCTGCCTCTCTCTCTCTCTCTCTCTCTGCCTGTCTCTCTGCCTGTCTGTCTCTCTGCCTGTCTCTCTGCCTGTCTGTCTCTCTGCCTGTCTCTCTGCCTGTGTCTCTCTGCCTGTCTCTCCCTGTGTCTCTCTGCCTGTCTGTCTCTCTGCCTGTCTCTCTCTCTCTCTCTCTCTCTCTCTCTCTCTCTCTCTCTGCCTGTCTGTCTCTCTGCCTGTCTCTCTCTCTGCCTGTCTCTCTGCCTGTCTGTCTCTCTGTCTCTCTCTCTGCCTGTCTGTCTTTCTGCCTGTCTCTCTGCCTGTCTGTCTCTCTGCCTGTCTGTCTCTCTGCCTGTCTGTCTTTCTGCCTGTCTCTCTCTCTGCCTGTCTCTCTGCCTGTGTCTCTCTGCCTGTCTCTCTGCCTGTGTCTCTCTGCCTGTCTGTCTGTCTCTCTGTCTCTCTCCCTGCCTGTCTCTCTCTCTGTCTGTCTCTCTGCCTGTCTCTCTGCCTGCCTGTCTCTCTGCCTGCCTGTCTCTCTCTCTGTCTGTCTCTCTGCCTGTCTCTCTGCCTGCCTGTCTCTCTCTCTGCCTGCCTGTCTCTCTGCCTGCCTGTCTCTCAGGACTCGGGACAGCACCTCAGTGTGATAGACGACTGTAATGACCACATGCTGACCGTCTGGGAATGGCAGAAAAAATCAAAGATCGCTGAGATCAAGGTGAAAACGTTATGAATCTGAGTTTTGTAACATACGTGTTTTCTGTGTGTTTCACGGCGTCGTCTGAACGAGTTTCAAATGAACGTGTTGGAACACGGATCCTCAAGGTTTGTCCTCAGTCTCAGAATGTGTGAATCACTTCATCAGTTTTCTTTTTTCGTGTTTATTGTTGCTCTTTAAATCTATAAAATATTCCCGGCTGCAGTCGTGTTTCTGATTTCTGTCGGATTCTCGAAATGTTCGTGTTCGTTTCTGAATCCGATTGAATTTCAACCAAACGGAGGCAAATCAGAGGTTTGGGATAAACTTCCTGGAGTCCAGGCATCCTGAGTCCTGGACGTGTCTGTCCATGTGGAGCGGTCTGAGGATTGTTCCAGAGGAAGGAGCTGATATAAACTCATTCAGATTCTCTGTGTTACTGCAGATGTTGTAAAAACAGAAACTTTGAAAATATCTTTTGAATTTCTCAGTCTGACACAGATTTATTTGAAGCAGTTTCACAGGACACCTGTCCATACCTGAGCCAGCGCTGGTTCTTATTGGCTATCACTGTTTCAGCTGGTTCTAACAGGTCTGTGTGGTTCTTACAGACTACTAACGAGGTGGTCCTGGCTGTGGAGTTCCACCCCACTGAGCCCAACACCATCGTCACCTGCGGGAAGTCGCACATCTTCTTCTGGACCTGGAGCGGGACGTCGCTGGCTCGAAAACAAGGAATCTTTGGGGTCAGAACTTTTCAAGTTAAATTTGTTTGTTGATTTGTTTTATCTCTTTTATCTGTTTGTGGCTGATGTTTATTGATAATAAAGTAAAACACAAAGATAAATAATAATCTTAGTAACAGTAAAGCCTTGCTTCAGAAACAGAGGAATGATGATAATAAGTTTTATTTTACAGCTGCTGGATCAGATAACTGAGAACAACTGAACTTCATAATGAGTCAGATTAAATACGAGAGATCAGCAAAGTGTGAACGTAAAGACTGAAAATGATTTTTACAGAAACAGGATGAAAAACATCAAAGTGAAAAAACGATTTTCACAGAAATGAAACGAAGCTTCTGTTAAAGAATCTGACCGAAGGGTTAAATTGATAAACGCGTAAATGAGGTTTGGTGAAGGCTTGGAGCAAAGTGAATGTGAGGAATCTGATCTGCAGATGAACAGGAAGCTCCACCCTGAACACAAAGGAACAAACCTTCAGATTAAAAGCTTGTCACAGAACTACATTCACATTCTGCCCATGAAGCTTCAGATCCACAGAAAACTCAGCAGAAAGAATCAAACACAAACCAAACGTCTGAGCTGCAGAGAAACTGGAAATGATCCAAAGCTAAATTCAGTTCGTACATTTTAACAAACGACTTCAAATCAAAATCTCAAAGCAGCAGAATGAAAGTTTGTCAGAGATCGGGTTAGAGACACCGGGGGAGGTGTGTGTGTGTGTGTGTGTGTGTGTGTGTGTGTGTGTGTGTGTGTGTGTGTGTGTGTGTGTGTGTGTGTGTGTGTGTGTGTGTGTGTGTGTGTGTCTGTTGGCCCAGTTACAGTAATGGTTTAAGTGTCAGGCTGTTAAACTGGTTTAAAGAGGAGCGGTGCCAAGAATGAAATGTTTTTCTACTGAAGTTCCGAACTGGAGTTTGATACAGACACAATTTATCAAATGAAATCAGAGATAATACTAAAGTTTTAGAACAGCGTGGAACTGATTGATGGTTCTGTGCGGAACGTTGGTGCGTTCCACGTTAAAGAGCTCAGCAGGTTCAGGTTTAACACAGTGCGTTTAAAGAAAACTCAGCAGAGTCGTTCACACAGGAAGTCAGAGTGTTTTCAGAGGAAAGCTGAGCAGACACAGGGTGTTTCTGTGTGATGTGCTGCCTCCTGCTGGCTGCTGCACAAACTGCACATTAGAAACACCACTTTCTTCTTCACGTTCTGTCAGGACTGTCCCAAAGCTTCAGCGTAAAACTGTTTTTTCTCAGCAGTCCTGGTCTTTGGGACTGGTCTGCCTCTGTGGTCCTGGTCCTGACTTTCTTTCTC
>NC_054404.1:90000-307500 GCF_017976425.1 Toxotes jaculatrix
GCCCCGCTGAAGGTTCATTCCAGGAGGCTCCTCCCATGAATGAATGTGTGTGTCTGTGTTGTGTCTCAGGTGTGTGGCCCGAGGGTTCAGATGGCACCGACATCAACGCTCTGATCAGATCGCACAACAGGAAGGTGATTGCTCTGGCCGATGACTTCTGTAAAGTTCACTTGTTTGCCTACCCATGCTCCACCCCCAAGGTGAGACACACACACTTATAAACACTCACATCCTGGTTTTATTATATAGATTTGGACTGTTATTGGAGCCCACTGTACCTGTACAGGTGGAGCCCACTGTAACAGGCTCACGCACACACATTTTATATAATTATTTTCAATAATCAATACTCCGTACGTCTGCAGGCTCCCAGCCATAAGTACAGCGCCCACAGCAGTCATGTGACCAATGTCAGCTTCCTGTATAACGACAGTCACCTGATCTCGACGGGGGGGAAGGACACCAGCATCATGCAGTGGCGTTTAGTGGAGAAATCTTCGCTCTCTCTCACCGATGGCCTCCTCTCTAACCCTTCCCCCCGACGGGCGGACCCCATCTTCACCCCACCCCCTCCCACTGCCGCCGCCCCTGTACAGGAACCCGACCTTCCTCCAACAGCCAACGGGACCCAAGAACCCTCCCCAGAGACGCCGTCCCCCATAGAACTAGCCCCGCCCACATCAGAGTTAACACCACCTCACTCTGAGTCGACTCCGCCCCCCTCCGACAGCACAGTGAGTCTGAAGGACAGCCTGGAGCCAAGCGACGACACGGCTACGCCCAGTGATGAGGGCCTGCCCCCCCTGACTCCTCCCTCATAGAGTATCTGTGTGTGTGTGTGTGTGTGTTGTGGTACAGCTATGTTTGTGAGGACATTTTGTATCAGGACTTCAGATGTATGTTTGAGGGTTCACACAGGATATCATCATCTCTGATGTCCCACCAAAATAAACCTCCAGAAATTCACAGAGAAGTGGCTGCAGAACTTCATTCAGAATTCTGCTGTTTTAAGTTTCCTTCAGAGTCACAGTGATCCAGTGAGTCTGTTCATCCACGGGTTCACAGCTGATCACAGCTGCTCAATCAGCTGATTGATTAATGCCACAGTTTGGAGATTAAGTGGAATCAAGTCGAGTCCAGAACTGTTAGTGGTCCTGTTGTTAGTGTTGAGGGGGCGGGGCTACAGTCTGCTAGCGAGGGTCCTCACAAGTATAGAAGTACAAATGTGTGTGTGTGTGTGTTGGGACTCAAACCTAAACCTATCCCACCAATCAGCTGTGTCCAAATAACTTTTCCTTAAGTTTCACAAACATGTGATGTCACAGTTTTAAACACCTGGAGAGTCTGATTTACCTGAGAGGAGACTTTACCTGACACACACCTGGAGACTGTCATCCTTAGTTTAGTTGTTTTCTGCCTGTCTGTCAGAGAGGGGCGGCACCTGGTGAAGGTGAAGATGACCCACAAAAGTGAGAATTTTTGTTTTTGAGTCAAAATGCTTCAGTTTTACAAAACACAGTCTTGTGGGATGAAAACTATAGTACAGATGAGACAGACGAGACAGACAAGACAGGTGTGTCTCAGGTAAATTTTCTTCCATTAGCAGAACAGGTGAGCAGGAAGTGTTCAGGTTAGAGTCTTAAATGTCTTTAGAAACTTGTTGTTTTACTCTTTGCAGAGAGAATCTGCCTCTAATTGAGTTTTAAACAAATGCCGATTTTCGATTCCTAATAAGTATTGATCAAAGGAAGGAGCTGGGTTTCACAATAAAAGCCTTTCACAATGAAAGACACTTCATTAATCAGCCAATCATAAAGGTTCATGTTCTTTAGTCTGTTTGGTTCAGATTTTAAATCTTTGAGAAGCTATCACCTGAGGCAGGTGAGAATCGGTCATGAGAGTTGAGATATTGAGCTGAAGTAAACAGGAAGTAAACGAGAGTAAAGTGGAAACATGGAACCTCCAGAGTAAAAGCTGTGACTGGCATGTTTTGTTTTTAAAAATCAGACACATAATCGACAGCAGTGGGTCAGAGTGAGACGTCTCTCTGTCAGAGGATCTGTGTTTGTATATACTGCAGATGTCTGTGTGTATATTTCTGTTCACCACCAGGGGGCAGCAGCTCCTCAGCTACACTGTAAAACTACATCCAACACTCACATCTCTCAGCCTGGCAGGTAACAGCGCACACAGGATCCTCTCCTGTGATTGGCTGGTTTTCTGTGACTCACTGAATGACTGCTGACGATGACTGTTTTTGTCTCTTCTGGACCATTTCTGTTCAAACGTTTTCTGAATGTCGGGATGATGATGTCACTCCGGGGGGGGGGGGGGGGGGGGGGGGGGTCGTTGGATTCATGCCTTTTTAATACTTGTCGGTTTATCTTCGTCTTTTATACACTTGTCTCGCTGAAGGGCTTGTACAGA
Source organism: Toxotes jaculatrix (assembly GCF_017976425.1). Classification (NCBI taxonomy): domain Eukaryota; kingdom Metazoa; phylum Chordata; class Actinopteri; family Toxotidae; genus Toxotes; species Toxotes jaculatrix. Next base: position 92,428 of record NC_054404.1, read on the forward strand.
GTTCAGGGATTCTCCTGGATGTTCAGGCAGGGACGGGGATAGACGTACGGTGTGATCTTAAAATGCGGGGGGTGGGATTGTGGGGAGGGGGAGGGTCTTTTGTGTGTGGGCGGGATTAGGGGTGGGGTTTTGGGAGTTTCTGGATTAAAGTGTTTATTTTTCAGCATTCAGTAACGACATTGATATTCATGATGCTAATGACGACGATGTTCATGTGACTGTTTTGAGCCAATCATGTCTTCTCTCATGCATTCCTGTCAGACGACAGACTGTAGTGAAGATTTCAACAAAAAAAATGCAAATAAATATTTAGAAAACTGCATGTCCTGCTCTTGTTGCCGTAGCAACAGCGACTGTCCAGGTGGACCATGGGTTTGCTTTACAAGTCACCCGTCATCCGTCAGTCACCGAGTCCAACCGGTCTGAAGCTGCATTCAAATTTTCTAATCCACGTTAATGAAGCTTCCATCAGCACGACGACAAACCTGAGCTCGACGAAGACGAAGATTCGTGCTGCTTTACTTTGATTCCACAGTCTCGGAGCAGGCGTCCCTCCTGCTCTGTGGTCCTGGGTTTGTATTTGGTGTCTTTTCCTTTGTTTCCTTTCCCTCAGGAGACAGACAGTAGCAGGGGAGTGTCCTCCTGACTGAGCCACACCTGAGCTGAGTTTCACTCAGACATAAGAGAGGCTGGTGCTCTCTCTCTCTCTCTCTCTCTCTCTCTCTCTCTCTCTCTCTCTCTCTCTCTCTCTCTCTCCCTCCCTCCCTCCCTCCCTCCCTCCCTCTCTCTCTCCCTCCCTCTCCCTCTCTCTCCCTCTCCCTCTCCCTCTCTCTCTCTCCCTCCCTCTCCCTCACCCTCTCTCTCTCTCTCCCTCCCTCTCCCTCTCCCTCCCTCTCTCTCTCTCTCTCTTTACGTTTACACTTTACGTTTTCTTCCACTTTAAATAAAGGTCATTGATTGTTCACCTGTTCTGATCTTTTCTTTTAGCTGTGAACTCTGAGCTGGTTCATCACAGTCTGACGTCTGTTAGTCACAGACACACACAGTGACCTTCAGACCCACGAGGAGCAGATCTGCTGTTTGTTCCTCACTCTGATGTAAATGTTATTACTCATTCACCATCACAGGTCGGTGACCTGTCAGCCAATCACTGTCAGCTGATTGATCTGCAGCCTGTTTACTCGGGCGGTGAGTAACCAGGTGAGTCCTGTCCCTCGCTGGAGTTGGACATACCTGGGTACTCAGGTCTCAGACGACGCCCTGTGAACCCACAAGCTGTAAATATTCATGTTGACACACTGAGCTCAGACAAACAACAAACTTCATTCTGGGAAATATCACGCAGCTTCTAACTTTATTTCACATTGTGCAGTGTGATGATGTCAGTGTGTCCTGGGCTGTGATTGGTCAGGCGTTGCAGAAGTTCGTATGGCAGCAGGTCCAACCAATCCGAGAGCAGTTCTCCAGCATGGTGCAGCCTTTCTCTCCACTATCTGCAAACAGGGAATCGTGTGAGCCGTCACACAGCAAACGTTCTTAAATCCACGTCATGTTCTCACAGAGATTCAGATGGAACGATCTGATTAACATCCACATCTGATGTAACAGTGAGGATGTAGCTAAAACTCACCTGTGGACTTTTCTTATCAACAAAGTTCATGTTTACGTTCAGTTTTTCAACAGGCTTGAATTTGTTTTGGTGAGTGAACGTAAAAAACAAAGATAAAGAGCTGAAGGACACACACCTGCACGGGCATGTCCTTCAGAGGACTGAAGTGAGCAGGTACAGGACTTACCTCTGGTGTAGCAGGCCTGTTGGAATTTGCCATTGCACTTCAGCGGCTGGTTGTTGAGCATCAGGAAGTCATGACCGAAACACTGAATGTGAAACTGTTGTGCTGCGAGACAAAGAAAGACGAGGCCCGATCACGTCAGTGCCCGAGTTAGAAACAAAGTTCTTTTCTTCACCTGAAATTATTCGTCCTGGATCATGAAGCAGGTTCTCACCTGGTTCAGTTCTCTCTGGGTTTACCTGCTCTGAGCTCGGTCATGTGACAGAGGCTGAGTGTTAATTACAGGCAACATGAGTAAAGTCCTGAATACAATGTGAGAAGAAACGGTGACACCTGCAGGTAAACTCAGGTACAGTTCATCCACAGGTGAGATTCAACCAGGTGAGACAGAGTTAAACCTGAAGTTATCAGGCTAACTACAGATCCTGCTTTGTAACACGTGCCATGGATCAGCTGAGATGCACCTGAACGAGTGTGTGATGTGTTTCAGTGAGTGTGAGGTTGAAGAGCAGCTGCTCTCAGTGTTAATCCTCAGAGTCCTGCTGACACGAACCGAAGCTTCTCAGTCACTCCTCGCTGTGTGTGAACGCTCAGACGGGATCCAGCTGTGAAGTCATGCTCATACACGAGGCAGCAAAGATCAACAACAACAACAAAGCGAGGAGCCACCGTGCACAGCGCTGCTGTACCTGCAGATTACAGAGTGTGAGCGTACCTGAGCAGAGCGGCAGCAGCAGCAGCAGCAGAAGGTAAAGCTTCATGTTTCAGGTTTTCTGAGATGAGCTGAACGACACTGGGCTTTTATCCTGTGAACACACACACACACACAGGTCAGCGCTCAGATAACTGATCTGAAGGCAAACGCAGCTGAACTCATGTTCGTTCACAAACAACGTTGCTGTGTTGTTTGTGTAACCTTTGAACTCCAGTGCGTCTGGATTTCAGCTGAGTCATGTTTTGATTTCATGTAGAAGGTCAGCTGATTTTACTTTAACTTTATGAGATAATGATGAAGTAACAAGTTAATACTGAAGTGCGACCCACAGTCTGACCCCAGATCAGATCAACACCCAGAAACAGTTGTCTGTGAACCTGGCTCCTCGGGGGGACCCTCCTGCTGATGGTGGGGGGGTTGTTCTCTGATTCTCTGAGTTTTACACAAACAACGAGAATAAACTTCCTTCTGAACTCTCTGAGCAGCAGCTACAGCATTTGTCCTGAGGGTGGTGCTGGAGGACGGCTGTGCACAGAGACCAAACCTGGGTCGATTCCCGCAGGTCAGCAAACCCCCCTGAATGGGAGTTTATAATATTAGTGGGCCAATCAGAAGCTGAGTCTGAAAACTGGAGCATCGGGCAGGTGGCCTGAGGACGATGGCCGACCAGAGATCAGGAACAGCCTCTGGAACAGACCGGGACCCTGGATTCAGGGTCTGACATGAAAACCTGGACTGGGACTGGCTCCAAACACAATCCTGTTTTTAATCAGGGTTTAATTATCTGGAGACAATTTTGTGGGAAAACTAATGAAAACAAGCAGATTCATTTATTTAAAGTCGCTGTAAAAAGTAATGTAAAAAAGAAAAAATGAAAACCAAATCGTTTTAGCTGAGAAGCTGAGAGCGGCCAAGCTGCTGATCACGTTTTAAAGGAAAAGTTCACAGTTTGTCAAGATGAGACAGAATTTAGTTTAATAACTATATGAACTTATTAAGACTCAGAGCATCAACGTGTTTTTATCTCTGAATCACACCGACGTTAAACCATCGACTTTAAAAATAATCAAATCCTTTGATCTTGAGCTAACGAGATAATTCATTCGTGACGCTGGAATAAGTCACATGACCATGTTGTGGCCACTCTGGGCTTCTGTAGAAAAACAGGTTCCATCTCTGCGTCAGTGCTCAGGATAAAAACGAGTGTACGTTCCTCTGATGATCTCAGGAAATAGAAGGAAACATCTTGTTCTGTAGTGAAATGAGACAAATTTGTAAAAAAAAACAAGACGTCAAAGAAAAGTTTCATTCATTATTTCATCTGATTCCAGCATTGATCCAGTTTCCATCCTGAACAGCTGCGCTTTGGTTTTGGTGGTGTTTGGTGGAGTTTCTGAAGTTCCGCCTGTTTGTTCTCTGGACTCTGAGTCCAAGGACAGCTGGATGTCTCACCTGCCCCCTGTTGTCCAACAGCCTTTCTCAGTTCCAGGTTCGTGGGTTCACACCGTCCTTGCTTTGCAGTGATTCAGTGCAGGTCTGCAGCGATGTTCAATCCTGTGTCTGCATTTTACTGCAGAGACCAGAGGAGCAGGAAAGGGCAGGCAACCAGCAGACAGCAGGGTCATCTCTGGGTGAGGTCAGAGGGTTAGTGGGCAGGGCCGGGTCGATGTTAGGAAGCAGAACAGGAAGAAAAAACCAGAAGAAGAAAGGTTAGTTTCAGCTGGGTGACTTCTTCACCTTTAACCACTGAACAATAAAGATCCAGCCACTTCAGAGACCAGACAGTCCAGAGAGACCGGCGTCATGTCTGGGTTAGGGGTCAGGGGTCAGGGGTTAGGGGTCAGGGGTTAGGGATCCTTAATTTCATGTGAAATACAGCTTTGATTTTCGGTGAAATGACAAACGTGGGGAAAACCCTGGGAATCTGACAGGATCTCATCATTTCACAGGAAACTGGGCCCAGTGTCTGAAACTGGAGCAAGATCATTCTGAGCCAGTAAAAAACATCTGGCTCTGCAGATGTGGACGAACTGAATCACAGAAAAAAAGTGAGAGAAACGAGCTCTGTGCAAAGAGAAGAAGAAAAAGCTGAAATGAAATGAGCAACAGTCAGAGACAGATCTTCCTCTGGTTCTCACAGTAAAGCTGCAGGTTGGAGGACTCCTCCCTCACTGTAGGTGGAGCTGCTGAGTGCAGCCTTCAGTTAGTCTCCTCCTAATCAGGATCAAGTTATAAAAGACACCTGTGATCTTTTGTCCCTTTCTTTTGCCTCCTGTTCTGTCCCTGCTGTGGCTGTGCAGTTTTTAACAACCTGCGCTTCACCTGCACTCTTGCTGTTTTGCCCCTGCTCTTTTTTAGATGTAGCTTGCTTTTAGTTTGCCCCTTGTTTTGCCCCAGTTTGCCCCTCAGTCTGCCATTGATGGACCTTTGACCTTTTGAGATTCTTTTCCTTCTAGGCGGGGTGTTACTGTGGAGAGGGCTGTTCACTGCACTGCACTGTGGACTGCAGCGTTTGCTGTGAGGTCAGTGTGATTTGCTGCAGTGAGGGTGAGTAGTGGAATCTCTCCCTGTGTGGTCTGCCTCTGCACACTCTGCCTGGTGTTTTAACTTGAATTTTAAAACTTTAAATATGTCGTCCTTTGTTTTAACTGAATGTTGAGGCCTTCCTCTTTTTTTTCACCTTTTCTTTTCTTCTTCAGCAGTTCCATCAGTTCCAGTCTTTGCTTGTTTTGTTGTGATTGTTAAATACATTTAGAAATCTCTCAGTAATGTACCTGTGTGTTTTGTAGTATTTATGCTAGGAATTTCCTGGGGTGCAAGTCTCCAGGTGGTGCTGTCTGTGATTTCAATCCTCCCCTCAGTGTCCCTCGCCACAGACAGCAGTGAGACCACACTTAGCACCAGCTAACGTGTTAGCCAGTGACAGCAGCCATGTTTGGGCTTCAGCAGGTGATGGTGAATATGATTAAAGTGTAAAAAGCTTTTTTATCCTTTTATTCAATATTTTTTTTATTGGCTTTTGAGAAGAAACATTTCCAACGAACATAAAATCTTTGCAGTGACAACACGAAGCAACACAACTCGTTTTGTTCCTAAACAGGTTTGATGCTAACAGCTTAGTTTAAACTCTATCGTTCATAGAAACGTGCATATAAACAGGAAACTCTCGTCTTTCACATAAAGCCCTAAAACAGAAAAGCTTTTCTCTAAAGCTGCTACGTCGTCTTCCTACAAACAGCCAACATTATAGGCCTATTTCATTTACATTCCTGCTTTATACTTTTCACATATACTTATATCTGTTTGTGTACATACCTTAACAAGCCACAAGTAAATATTCGTCTCTTGGCAACAACAAAACCAGAAAAACTGAAAAAATGTCTCACGTGGAACTTTTTTTTTTTTTTATCTAATTCTTTCACACTCGTCACCTTCGTGTCCATGAAGTGACCTGAAGCTGCTCCAACACTTTGTTGGAGGTTTTAAATTGTCTGCTGTGCTGACAGAGGATGAGGACCAGGAGCTGGAGGACATAACGCTTTGTCTCAGACCTGTCATCCGTCTGTCCACTGCCATCACAGCCAGACACCAGTAAACACAAAGTTTTACGGGTCGCGCCTGAATGCTAGCCACCGCAGACTGACGGCGTCCCACCCGACGGTGTCACAGACACGTAATAATTAAATCCTGTCGGGTCGAGTTCTCACCAGGTGTAGGTTAGAGTACGTCGAGTTTAGAAGAGAAATCTGCTGATGTGACGAACGAGTCGAACGTTTCCGAGGCGGGTTCACACCAGGACTCTGTGTTCTGTTAACTGTCAGTGTTACCTGTTACTGATTACACTTTGATGGTTTTAGTAACTAAACCTCATAAAAACATGTTTTTCCTGTTTCTTTCTTCACAGGATTTTAGCTTCTGAGATGGTTTAGGACGGTTCGTCACTGCTGATGGGCCTCACAGTGAGTCTCTCCCATCCAGTGATCTGATTGGTCTACAGATGTGGTATTTCTCACGGGAGCCATGGAGATGTCACAACGTTCTTTCCCTAAATATGGAAACTTTCTGGAAATATTTGCAACCTTTTTTGGAAATATTATAATTTTTCTATTCGTTTTTCTGAAAAGAAAATTTTTTCTTCTTTGTTTTTTGCTTTTTCTGTTTTTTTTCCACATGAATGGTCAGGACATGTTTTCTGCTGCTCTCTCAGTGTGAACAGGAACCAGTACGAACTTATTTATTGTTGGAATCAGTGTTTTAGATACAAAGGACAAATGAAAATGTTTTTCCAGGTGTGAAACCTTCAGGTCTTTGGGCCAATTGCTGCTCTGTCTCTGAGGAAACCCAGCTGACAGGAAATCCAGTTCAAACGGGAAAAATCTGCGTTCGCTCCTTTGACAAAAAGTCCAACTGAAATTTAAAGACCTGCTTTGTGAGCACTGTTAGCTAACGTCATGTTAAAGGTTGAGAACTTTTATTTGTAACATTTGGTAAATCCTCCTGTTGTCTGTGTCCAGGGTTAGCCTAGCTTAGCACAAAGACTGACAGCAGGAGGGAGCCGTTAGCTTAGCTTCATCAAAAGGCAAAAACATGAGTCTGTTGGTAAATATTCTATTTTCAGAATAGAAACTGTGATACTGTGGTTTGAGTGCTAATACCAACAATACCCCAAGCTATGCTAACATTAGCAAGATAACGTTTGGCCAGTTTTAGCGCATCTGTTTTACACAGCTAGTTCTGGTGGTGCAGAGCTGTAGAGGCTAACAGTTTCCCTCTGCTTCCAGTCTTTGTGCTAAGCTAAGCTAAACCTGTCCTGCACACAAAGATGAAACTGAAGCATCAGATTCAGGAGGAGCAGGAGAACAACGCAGATTTATTCAAATGTTTGTTTTTAACACGTCTCTGAATTTTTGTTTGAAGAGTCCATCATTTGTCATTAACATTATGGTGGATTCATAAAGTCTTTGAAATAACGGCGCAGGAAGTCACTTTAGACACGTTTCTAACAAACCCCTGCAACATGCATTTTCCCCATCACACATTTGGACTGCGTTTCCCAGAAACCACCTGTTCTGTTACCTGCGGAGCGTTTTCACACCTTATCTGCTAAAATGTTTTTGGTGCTTGTTAAATGTTGAAACGTTTGAGTGTTATGTGCAGAAATCAGCAGCTCAGCAGGCGGATCAGCTGTGACCTACACAGGTCTAACTGTCACCTGACCCTGGGATTCAGCATGTTACAGGTGTCACTCTGTCACCTGACCCTGGGATTCGTACACACAGCTGGGACGTGGTGTTCATGTCGACGTTCAGACGATGGAAACGCAACGTTTCTGTTGGTTTGAATGTTTTCATTTGACTTTATTCTGTTTCACTTTGGGTTTGATTGATAAAACTACTGTTATTCACTGGTTTAGTTTTGAATCCCATCATTCCCAGTCAGGATTTTATGTTTGTTACATAACGTGTGGAGCAGCGAGGGTTCGGCTTTGATCCGCCTGCTGGTGGATGAACTTCTCAGTGCTGCAGCTTCATGTGGACCTGAGCAGAACTCTGTCAGACTCTGGTGGACTCTGTTAAACTCGCCGCTGGCTGTTTGCGTGAAAATGCTTTGAACAGACACCAGCTAAGGCAAAGCAGTGAATTGTGGGAAAGGCAGGTGCGAGGGGGTGTGGTCTGAGGGGGATGGACCAACCACGGCCTGCGGTCGCCACCCTTCGGTAAGGATGCACACGCGGCTCGTGTCTCCGAACTTCAGCGGCCGCCGCACCTGCACTGGATCACGCACACCACAAAACATCACGAAGGACACGGATGCACCTGTCCACCGCGTCACGACAGTTCATGCAGGTACGCACAGGTATGTCAGCATGTCATCACAGCTACGCAGAGAAAATCATTAGAAACACAATTAAGGCACAAAGTGACACAGAGTCTGGTTACAGGTGAGATCTGAGAGGCTCTCAGGTGATTTAACAGGTGAGTCTGTGATGTCATCATGCAGACAACGTCCTCAGAGGTGCTGCTGTTTGATTGGTTATTGGAGCAGAGGATGAGGGCCACAGTGAGAAGCTGCAACTCTTCCAGAAAAAAGCGTCACAGTTAGAAAACGCAATCATTTCATGAGGAAAAGTTTTTATATCTTAAGAAAAAAAATGGCTCCAGAAAAAAGCTGCAATAAAATCAAGTTTTACAAAACGATATTTTATTTATTAGGTTTTAATACTCTGTCACACTGAGCTCAGTCTGAGTTTCTTCTCAGAATATTGTTTGGTGTAATTAATTACTTCAAATATTCCAGTTTAATACTGACTCATAACGTCATATGTACAAAATATTCTGACTTTTTTCTTAAAATTTCGACTTTATTCTTGACTGTGACCCTGATGCTCTGCTGAATCGTTACAACCAATCAGAGCTCTGCTGCTCACCTGATCGACAGCCAAGGTCTGAAATGGTTTTGAACACAATTAAAAAATTGTGCTTATTGTTCTACTTTCAGTTTGACAAGTGTTGGTCTTCTGGTTAGAGCAGAACTCTGCTGCTGACATGTTGGTGGCGTGTTGGTGGCGTGTTGGAGGCGTGTTGGCTTCAGTTCACTGTCTCAGTTACAGATTCACAGGCGTTGCATGTTTCAGTGCAGGAAGCTACAGTCACATGATGCATAGTTTTCAGTTGTATCATCAGTTTAAGTAAAACTGAGGTTCGGTGTGTGCGACATGTCGACAGTCGTACAAACATCGTACCTGAACACCTCGTTCACAGTAAACATTACAAACATGATGGAGAAGCCGAGCAGCGCCCCCGTGTGGACAAACAAACTGAACAAAAACTTGGTTTCACACGTTTCCACATATTGGATCGTTGTTAATCTGAAACTGTTGTTTGTTTTCATGGTTGAGGACAGTGAGGACAGTGAGGACAGAGACCGTGAAGGAAATCAACTCTTACCATCATGTTTCAGCATCACGACACTTTGTGGACGTACGTCGATCTTTAAAGTAATGTCCTTTTGCTGCAGCATCTTCAGGTCAGTCCGGGCCCTGAGCAGGAGCTGAGGGGTGAGTGGATCTGAGCGTGCTCAGTCGCACATCTGATCATATCAGTTTATAAATCACAGCTTTTTTTCATGTTTCCTGAAAAGTTTTGACTTTTTAGTTGAAACGTGAAACTGTTTTACGTTTTTTTCAAATATCTTTCTCTTTGAATGTTTTACTCTAGATTCTATTTTAGGAAACCAGCTTAAAGAATGATGTTGAATTTGATGAACAGAGAAGCAGACATTGCTGCTCTGTCTGTTGTGAGTGAGTTTCTGCAGTAACTGACACGTCTTCTGTTCAGGTCCAGCACATTCTGGATTTCTGGATTTGTTCTCAGGTTTTCCTCGGGTCAGTTTAGGATCAGGTCGAACAGTCTGGACCTGTGACGACTTCCAGTTTACTGCTGATGACTCCGTCCAGCAGGGGGCGCTGCTGCACTGCAGGTTTCAGTGAACGAGGTGTGTGTATGTGGCTGTTTGTGTGTCTGAGTGTGTTTTGTGTGGAGGAGGTGCGGTGCGGAGGCAGAGGAGCACTTGTTTTCTCCCTCTTAGGAGGCGTGTCTGAGGAGCAGCGTGGGGGCGGGGCTCCACTGGCCGTGAGAATGGTGATGAGGAGTGGGGGAGCACTCGCAGGAGCAAGGGGGGGCGGGCTTACCTAACACCCCAGCAGAGTCCAGGGGGTACTCCAAGATGGAGGCCGGAGCTGCTAGAGTGTACGGGTAGTCGTACGGCGCCGCGTAGATCAAACCAGACTCAGGCCCCACCCCTGGCATCAGAGCCGGCGTCCCATTGGGTAGCACCGTCTGAATCTGACGAATCAGCGGCATGAGGGTGGGGCCTGTGGCGGCAGGTGTACGAAGAGTGGTGGGTGGGGCCAAGACAGGAGTGGGGCCAGAGAGGACACGAGGAGTCTGAGTGGACGCTGCAAAAGAAAAGGCAAGGGAGGCTTGGGGGGCAGGGGGGGGTTGGGGAGACCAGGGGGGCGGGGGAGACAGGGTTGGGGAGACCGGGGGGGGGGGGGGGGGGGGGTTAGACAGTTCACTGAGTGGTTAGACTGATTGGTCAGTCTCTCTCACTCTGATTGGTCAGAACAGTCTCTTACAGGGTTTGACGTTAGCGTCTCTGTACGTCCCGTTCAGGATCGCCAGCTCCATCAGCTGCATCTTCTTCAGACTGTCCTCCCCCTCCGCCTGAAACACACGAGCCACAAGTCAACACATACACATCGTGGGTCATTTCATGAGGACAGATCGTCCTGTCGTGTCCATCCAGTGTCACATCTAAACTGAACACCTGCGGTGCCAGTGAAGCCGAGACACAGACAAGGAACACCTGAGAACGTCAACCTCACAAACACTAACTCAGCCTCAAACTCGTCTCCGTCCGTCAGCGGCGATTAAACCAACTGAACTTTAACTGCAGCTGTGACCGACGACCGACTGACCACGCTGCAGGGTTTCAGTTTCCACGAGCCCAAAGAGTCAAACTCACCTGCAAACAGGTAAATGTCAATAAAATGAAAAACCCACAAATTATCCTCAGCTGCCTGAAACGTGACGTCAACACTGTTTCCCATAAAGCTGGACTAAAATATGTCTTTATTGATCAGTCTCTTCAAACGTGATTACTGATGCGTATGAATGAAAAGAATGTCAGAAAACAAAATGATGTCATCGTCCGTCAGTAATGTTATGTTTTTGTCTTGTGGTTTCCACTTTTATTTTGAAATCTCATCTCCTCTTGTTTCAGGTAGCTTGCCCTTCCTTCATGTTTCTGATTGTTTCCACCTGTCCCACCTGTCCCCTGTGTCTGTATATCATCCGTGTCCCTTTGTTCTGTGCCACTTCGTCTTGTCTCTCATCAGGTGAACCAGCGTGTTATTGTCGTCACTGCTCTTCTTCAGGTTTTGTGTTATGTTGTACTTCTTCTTCTTCTTCTTCTTCTTCTTGTCTGAGTTCGTTTTCCTCTGAAAGAGTGATTTCGATTCTTTGGGATTTTGTTTCCTCGTCTTTTTCTGTTTGAATTCTTATTTACGCTGCTTCTGATTCTGCTCATTCTCCTCCGAGTCTCAGTCTCAGCTCAGTCTCAGTTCAGTCTGAGCCTCAGTCTCAGTCTCAGTCTGTCTCAGTCTTTTCTCAGTCTCAGTCTGTCTTTACCCAATCTCAATCTCAGCTCAGTCTCAGCTCAGTTTCAGTCTCAGTCTCAGTCTCAGCTCAGTCTCAGCTCAGTCTCAGTTCAGTCTCAGCCTCAGTCTCAGCTCAGTCTCAGCTCAGTCTCAGCCTCAGTCTTTGCTCAGTCTCAGTCTGTCTTTGCCCAGTCTCAGCTCAGTCTCAGTCACAGCTCAGTCTCAGCTCAGCCTCAGCTCAGTCTCAGCCTCAGTCTTTGCTCAGTCTCAGTCTGTCTTTGCCCAGTCTCAGCCTCAGTCTCAGTCTTTGCTCAGTCTCAGTCTGTCTTTGCCCAGTCTCAGCTCAGTCTCAGTCTCAGTCTGTCTTTGCCCAGTCTCAGCTCAGTCTCAGTCTCAGCCTCAGCTCAGCCTCAGCTCAGTCTCAGCTCAGTCTCAGTCTCAGCCTCAGTCTCAGTCTTTGCTCAGTCTCAGTCTGTCTCAGATCAGTCTCAGCTCAGCCTCAGCTCAGCCTAGGCTCAGTCTCAGTCTCAGTCTCAGCCTCAGTCTCAGTCTCAGCTCAGTCTCAGTCTCAGCTCAGTCTCAACTCAGTCTCAGTCTCAGCTCAGTCTCAGTCTCAGTCTCAGCTCAGTCTCAGCTCAGTCTCAGTCTCAGTCTCAGCTCAGTCTCAGTCGGGACAGATGATTCCAGATTGATGGGAAACAGGTTCGATGACGTGCGACTCACCTTTAACATTTCAGCAGCTGTAAAAGTAAGAATTCCTGAACACGCAGTGACGTAGCTCCGCCTAAAAATATGTGACGACTGCAAAATGTAGGACATTTGAGACAGGTGAGACAGGTGAGACACACTTGTCTGAATGTGTAATGATAATTTCTACAATGGCAGATATCATTACTGATGTGATTACCTGCAGCTGTTACACCTGTCTGAGACTCACCAACTACTTCATTAACTAATGACATAATTTCCTTTTCCCTCCAAACACAAAACAGCTTCTAAGCTCACTCCAACATGAAACCAACTTCACAACATCCCAGTCCAACTTTCTGTCAGGTTTGAACACACACACACACACACACACACCATGATCAGATTCTCTTCCTCTTTTTCCCGCCCAGTGACAGAGTTTTCCTGGCTTCCCATTGGTCAGATCGAGGATGAAATGGAGGAAGTGAGAGTGGAGAACGGAGGATCAGCAGAATCACTGTACTTCCTGTCTCACTGACACACACACACACACACATCACAGCTTCATTCAGGAGTGGGTAGTAAAATATTTCCCCTCCTTCAAAATAAAAGTTAAAATAAAGCTTAGAACTGCCTCAGACGAACCAAAGCCAGATGAGCGTCACCTGTTCAGGAGCAGGTGAAGGTTCGTTCACTTCCTTCATTAACATAATAACCAGCTCTGAAACGTCCGGTCACCTGTTCTGATCCGTGTGTGAAGTTTCATTCACAAAGAGTAAAAAGAGGAAGTGAAGTGTTTCAGGTGAATGAGCAAACAGAACCCAAACGAACGAGCTGTCCTCAGATCCCAGCTAAGGAGGACGGTCCGCCGTCTGGCGGCATCTCAGATGAAACCGTCTTCACTCTCAGACACAGAGTTTATATTTCTGTGTACCTGATTAATACGCTTCTATCAGAGGTCAGAGGTCAGAGACTCACGGCGGGCACCAGCAGCTTGTTGACCTCCTCCGCAGCTCGTTTGAGTTTGATCTCGGCTCTGTTCTGAGCGTCTTCCACCGTGATGAGGACGTGAAGATCCTCGTTCAGGTGTTCCCAGTTCGGTTTCCCTCGATTCTGCTCCTCCTGCACACAGGTGGACACAGACAGGTGTTAGCTGGAAGTTGCTAACCATGCTCAGTGGATGTCTGTTAGCAAAGTGCACTCTGGGAGTTGTAGTTGACTTGAGTAGTATAGAGAACACGTTAGCTCGTTTGTACTCATTTGTTACAGGACTGTAACCGCCAGTCACGTGACCAGCGTCAGAGCGAGTAAACCGAGCAGCAGCTGCTGTAGCTGATGAGCACGAGCACATCTGGCTAACATGAACAGCTGGCAGCTCAACATACACAATCCACACGTCACCAAGATTCCAACACCTGCCTGTACACTGACACGCTGAGGTCTTATCTGCCCGGCAACCTGAGGAGCTGCAGCTGATTGGACAGTCATTCCCCCACACACACGAACAGATGAGCTGTGATAATAAATAAGTTGTGTGTGTTTCAGCAGGAAGTCAGCGAGCAACAACAAACACATCCAGCTCTCACTGCTCTCTGTCCTCCTCCCCTCCTCCTCTCTTCTCCTCCCCTCCTCCTCCTCTCTCCTGTCCTCTCCTCCTCCCCTCCTCTTCCCTCCTGTCCTCTTCTCTCCTCCCCTCCTCTCATGTCCTCCTCCATCTGGTTTCAGTTGACGTCCTGCTGTTCTTTCTGTCTTGTGTGTCTCTGTAAGCGTAGCAGGTGGCTAACCTTGTTAGCAGTTGTGTGTTTTTGCAGCAGTTTGACCTGAAAAGTTTGAAATTGTTTCCATCTCGTTTCTTTCCTCCTCATCTTCACTTACTCCATCAGAGAGCTGACTCGCTGGTGTCGCATCAGGAGCTGTTAATAAAGTTGTGTTCACTATCTGTGGTCTGCAGTTAGCAAACAGACCGGGCTCTGGACCAAAGAGACATACGTCAGCACCTGATCGGCTGATCCTGACGGAGTTTTATAAAACATAAAACCTTTTGAATGTTTCATTTGTATTGATATGTTTTGTTTATGTGTTGTGGACGAAACATGTGGATGAATTTCAGGGGCTTTTCGACACAGGAAACAGCTGTACAGATGTTAAATACACTGACATCATCAGGACAGGTGAGAGCTCATGGACGCGGCCGATTGACCTGAAATCACCGGCCAATTAGGTGGCTCATCTAACTGTCAATCACCGTGATGTCACTGAGGGAAATAAGACCGTGAGCGCTGTCGGCAGGTGAGGGCAGACAGGAAGTGAAGATTTCGTTATGATGATGTTGTTATTCAGTTTGAACGACCTCTAAGGTTCAGTCACTGCGTCAGTTGGTCCCCGAGAGTGACCCCCACCCCACTGTGTGTGTGTGTGTGTTACCTTCTTCTTGTCTCTCATGGAGCCCCTCCCTCTCACCATGATCTTACATCCTGTTTCAGCCTCCAGCTGCTTCGCCGTCAGACCACGAGGACCCAGAATCCTCCCCACGAAGTTAAACTGATGCAGAGGGAGGGAGTTACCATGACAACCAACCAATCAATCAGCCAAGACAGCCCCTCTAAACAGACCTATTCATATTCTGACTGGACCAATTGCTCTGTGGTAAAGACATTAACACAGACACACACACACACTCTTACATCAGGGAACTCCTTCACGGGGACGTAGAGTTTCTCCTGCAGTTGGACGGTTGGACCGACGGCGTCCGGCAGCTCGCTGCTCCTCTCTGATCCGTTCAGCGTGTCGTTATACATGTCCTTCCTCACACGGCTAATCTCTGAAACACACACACACGTTCAGACAGAGCCTCTGTGCTCGGCTCAGAGACGAGTTCACGGTTTAGAAAGTGTCCAGAACGAGCAGCTCCCACCGTCTGTCTTCTTTAGAAATAAAATCCTGCATTAAACCAGAAACCAGGGGACTTACTGTTCAGGGTGAACTCTGGGCAGGCATCTTTATTTCATCCTAACATTCCTGAACAATCAGCTCATAAAATATTTCATAGTAAATGCGACTATTGTCTAAAATAATTCTCCACATTGACAGGAAGCAGGAAGCAGCTGACGTCCATCCAGCAGGACGCCTCCTGAGCACGTCCCATCTGAGGTTTCCTCAGTACTGCAGGTGGCCACAGGCAGTGTGGGGGCGCTGCATCTGTTCAGAGTCACAGTGAAGCTGCTGCCAACTCCTACAGGAAGTGACAGTATCCCAGGTAACTGTTACCAAGACACCGCCCGCGCCATCACTGACTTTCGAACCCCCAGTTTATTTTTTCCACACAGTGCATGCTGGGAGATCTAATGAAGCTGTCTGTGTGCTGAGTCAGCTCAGAGCAACCTCACACAGCCAATCAGGAGCCAGGACAGTTCAGTCCGAGCTGGTCTGTGTCGGGGGATGGTTTCACTCGTTCACTCACCCTGGTGACACAGGGCGTAACCCTGGTAACACAGGGGTTACCGAGGGTTTATCTTGTGCTGTAAACTGACTCAGTGACGGAGGAAACACTCAGTAAAATCATTTTGTTTTTTTCTTGAGTTAAATACAAAATCACTGAAAACACAGAGACAGAATCTAAAGTAAAAGTACTCGTGTAGAATAAGTGTTCATGTGTTCATCATCATGTTCAGCTGGTGAGAGTGTAAACCACTTGAATGACTGAGGTTCATCTAAAATAAGTCATGTGATCAGAGGAAGTCAGGTGATGTGATATAAAGAGTGAGTTCTTAGGAGCAGGCTGAGGTGGATGAGTCAGCACTGGACTGGACTGTCACACAGGACGCCGCTGGTTACTTCCTGTTTCAGAGTCGTCACGGTTCTTTTATCCTCGACCTTAAACACCGGTTTGTTGTGTTTGTAACTGTAACCATGGCAACAAAGGTGCAGTACAGGACAGGTGACCTACGTTAGGACGGACGACTTGTGCTGTGTGTGTGTGTGTGTGTGTGTGTGTGTGTCAGGTGATTTATGGTCTCTGTTATTAAGACTTTTGACTCACACACACACTGACTGATATTATTATTACTGAGATGATTGTTAATGTGACCCGTCCTCAGAATGCAGCACAGAGATCAGCTGCTTTCTTTTATCGTACTTTTGGAAAGACTTTACAAACAACAACAACAACAACAACAACAAACAAAGACATGACAACATGATGCATTTTACATCAGTGTGATTGAAACTATCGATCACAGTCTGACAAATGTTCATCAAACTGCCCAGCGATGCATTCAATCCTCAGCTCAGTGTGTGTGTCTGTGTGTGTGTGTGTGTGTGCGTGTGTCTGTGTGTGTGTGTGCGTGTGTCTGTGTGTGTGTGTGTGTGTGTGTGTGTGTGTGTGTCTGTTTGTGTGTGTGTCTGTTTGTGTGTGTGTGTGTGTGTGTGTGTGTCTGTGTGTCTGTGTGTGTGTGTCTGTGTCTGTGTCTGTGTGTCTGTGTGTTGCCTCAGGACGAGCTGACACAAAGAAAAAGTGCGGAGGAAAAAATGAGGAAACGGGACAAAAAAGCTGAAACAGAGTGAGACCTCATTCAGATTCTGTCTGTGTCAGGTCACATGATGCAGTCAAACAGCCAGGACGGGCCCCGGGACACCGTCTCCTCCTCTCTGCCTGTTAGTTTCACAGCAGCTACTGCAACCACTGTTAGCTAACCCACAGCCTAGCTAACGTTAGCATTACTTGCCGTCTAGCTGTTTGATGTGTGTCATGTATTTGTTTGCTAGCACCGTGGAATCGTTTGGGTTGATGCAGAATTCAGCTAATGTTAGCTTCCTTGTTAGCTTAGCTGCAAACCTACAGTCCTCTCCTCTGTCTCTGTGGCTGTTGAGAATCAGCATCTCCACATCCGAGGACATAGTTCTTCACAGGAAAAGGGTGGTTTGCCGTCTCCAGTGGAGGAGTTCAAGAATCTTGGGGTCCCTGAAGAGCGAGGCGGATTTACCGGTCAGTCTCCGTCCCCACTCTGACCTGTGGTCATGACTGAAAGGACAAGATGTCGTATACAAGTGGCTGTGATGAGTTTTGTCCACAGGCTGGCTGCCTGCTCCCTTAGAGACAGGGTGAGGAGTTCGTTCAGCCGGGAGGGGTTCGGAGAACCGCCGCTCCTCCTCCACAACGAGAGGAGCCAGCTGAGGTGAGCTGAGCTGAGGTGAGCTGAGCTGAGGGCAGCATCGCCCGTCCTCGCCCCTCCCTCTCTCACGCCTTCATAACCTCCAGACTCCAGCAGCAGCATTCTCCACGGACTTCCCTCTGCCTCTACGCTACATACCGACCTGAGCTCAGCTGTCTGTCAGCCCGGCGGCTCACCCACACTCCAGAGACCACATCACCCCGTCCTCAAACAGCTGCACTGCCTCCCTGTCCACTGCCACATCCAATACAAAGTCCTCCTCATCACAACTCAACAACTGCGTTCACACACAGGTCGCTGCGTTTGAATGATGACTGATAAAGTTTTTTGAATCTCCCTGCACTGTCACACGTCTGCTGTCATTCAGAGGCAGGTCCACAAACGCATCACTGGACAAGAACAACAAACTGGAAATACCAAGTACAAGTCGCTCAGAGTGAATGTGCTGCTCACAGACCAACAAACAACTAAACACACACACGTCATGTTATTTCCCCATTTAACTGATTTTAATCATCCCTCTGCTGTGTGTGTGCGTGTGCGTCTGTGTGCGTGCGTGCTCTGAGTCTCCAGGTCCAGATGTTTCTGATGCCTCGTTAGTCTTCACCTGTCCTCTGATCAGCAGGTGAAACAAACTGAGCCTCACGAAGTTTAAGGTCTGAAATTCTCACTGTAAAACAAACAGATGCTTTGTTGTTGTTTGTTGTTGTTTACGTTACGATGTTTTTCTTCATGGACAGAAACGTGTATGTCATATTTTGGATTTTTACCAGTGAAACAGTCTGATGTGTATCTGAGCTCTGAGCTGACACGTTTCCTGTTCACTTCCACTCTGGATCCTGGACGTTACTAAGTTTTTCACTCTTCACCTTAAACTCTGAGTTTTTAGTTTGGTAGACAGACAGGTGTTCAGACAGACAGGTGTTCAGACAGACAGGTGTTCAAACAGACAGGTGGCCCCGGCTCTTACCCTCATCCAGCAGTCTCTCCAGATGCTGGAAGATCCCGCAGAAGTTCGGCAGACTGCTCATCAGCTTCTTGTCGTTCATGAGCTGCATCAGATAATCCGGACTGGGCCTGGGCTTCTCCTTCCCCTCCATCTCCCCCACCATGGTCAGCCCAACACCCCCCAACACAAAATACCACACAAAACACACAACTGGACCCGGATCACCGCGGACTTCTCGTGTGTGCACACAGCATGAAGGCAGACCCGGACCCGCTGCCGTTTCTGTCTCTTCTTATTCTGCTTTTAATCCCACAAGTTCTACAGATCGGCCTGTGACTCCGGCAGGTCACCGGACCCGGGTCGATGCGGGACCGGCCGTGTTTTCTACCGTAATAGGCTCCAGCAGCTCCGGCTCTGCCCCCGGCTCTCTCCCCGACACCTCCCGGTGCTCAGCTGCTGTCTGTCGGCGAGTAGCGGCTTCGCGCCGCCGCTCCGTCCGCTCCTACACACGCGCGCGCGCGTACGCATAAGAACAGTGAAGTGCAGGTGCAGCAGGGTACACGGAGCTTCCGGTTCGAGCCTTCAGAATAAAAGCCAGTGGCTCAGTGAATCTCAGTTCTTTGTTCGTTTGGGCCCAAACTCCACAAACAACGTTTTGTGTTACAGAATAAACGAGATGTCCAGTTCAGAGTGGGCCAGATGTTTGCATCGTTAAACTAAACATCTGGAGGTTTTCTCAGTAACACAAGCAGCTTTAAGTTTCCTGTAGTACGCTGCTTTGATTCAGTGCAGAGGAACAGGAGTCCAGACAGAGACAGTTCTGGATGCAGAAGGCTGGTTGGTTGGACTGAGCCGGGCCCCTGGAGTGTGGGACCGGAGACAGACAGCTGGCGCATGAGAGGTGGCAGGAAGCAGAAACTGGGTCAGACAAACAGGGGACTAAAGCTGAGACCGGACTGATGGTCTGGTTCTGCAACAACACAGCAACAAGTCAAACCAAGACAAGCTGGTGCAGAGACACTGGAGGCTGACTGGACAAACAGCCTGTGTCTTTGACCCTCTGAGTGGACCTGCATTGAAACACATGGGATCCAGCTGTTTGTCCAGATGTCCACAGGTCTACAGTTTGAGACGTAGTTGGCTGCTAAAGTTCTGATGTAAATGGACGTTCGTGTCTCATGATGATGGATAGGACTTTACAAAGACACACAGTGTTTTACTGCTGATAAATAAAAAAATAAAATGCCCAGGTCCCACAGAGACACCACACGGCCATCTATGATGAGACATCGGTCAAACAGAGGAAACTAAATCAAACATTTCCTTGTTTTTAATGTTTCTTTTATTTCATGCTTTTAACCCAGCTTTTATTTTGAAGGCTTGTCCCAGCCTTCCTGTCCTGCTGTGTGTGACTTGACGAATCTCAAACTGAAAGTTTTACACATTAAAGTTCGTCAGTGTAAACACACGCACAGCTGAGACCAGCAGTGAATCAGTGAGTCCATAGAAAACCAGCTGCGTTCATCACATCTGAATCTTTTTCATGTAGAAATATCAAAATGTTCAAATGTTCAAGCTGCTGCTGATTTTCCTCCGAGTCACTGGAACACTGCGATCCAGGTTCCACTGCGATCCTGGTTCCACTGCGATCCAGGTTCCACTGCGATCCAGGTTCCACTCTGAGTTTGACTGAAGCAACTTTTTCTTTACACACGTTTAGTTTTCAGTTACATTGTCTCACCTCTTCTTTAATATGAAGAAATGAGACGACACACACACACACACACACGAACTGACCTGTTTTATCTCAGTAAATTATTCAGTTTTTTTATAAAAGATAAAAATCACATAAAAACAAACATGAGAGAGAGAGAGAGCCGGCAGAGTGGGGGTCTCTCGCCCGTTCCCAGGCCTCAGTGTGAAGAAACTTCATCTGAATCTGTTGCTTTAAAAACTTTAATTGGCTTTAATTTAATGGTTTTGCTTCTTTTTCATATGGAAAAGACTCGCCCCCCCCCCCCCCTCCCCCGACGCCTGGGAGCCCCAGAAAGAGAAAAGACATGAAAGGACAGGAGGGGAGGGGGGGTCAGGCTGAAAACTCGTCTCTCAGAGCAGAAACTTCACACTCAAAGAATGTTTCAGCCACTTTCCCCTGAACTCTGTCTGTCAGGCTGCACACAGACCTGAAGCTTCCCTCTGATTGGTCAACAGGCTGAATCAACGCACCTGCAGGACCCTGATGGGGTCATGTGACCAGACTGACATTGAATCAGAGCTGAAGACAAGACAGAAGGACAGAGGTGTTTTTAGTGTTCAGTCAGAAGCAAAGAAGCTGTACTGCAGAGTACTCTGTAAGGTTCTGCAGGGTTCTGTAAGGTTCTGCAAGGTTCTGCAGGGTTCTGTAAGGTTCTGCAAGGTTCTGCAGGGTTCTGCAGGGTTCTGTGAACAACTGATGTGTTTGTGTTTTCAGAAGAATTTTTCTGAAACGACTGAAATCTGTGGATCTCTCCGCCCACTCTGAGCTCTGATTGGTGGGAACAAACAGCATCAGTGTTCACTGAGTCATGTGACCTTCAGTCAACCTTTGGGTTGGGAAAGGTCACATTAACACGTCCACAGACTGTTCTGAGACCAGCCACAGACAGGCAGAGGTCACAGGCTGCACTGAGAACAGAGAAACTCTAATTCTGATGGTTTGCACATTGTTCTGTAATGTTTGTGAGGGTGGGGTCAAAGGTCACAGTGTTTCACTTAAGTAACTTTACTTGTGCTACAGGTTGTTTACACTGTAAAAGCATATGTTTGTTGTCCTGTGTCCTCCTGCATGGCCACTGTCGTGTTTCTATGTGTAGTTATTTTGTTTTGTTTTGGAACACCTGGAACACCACTTTGTGTCCATTATCAGTGTGAGTCGCTCTGTTGTGAGAAATCTGACCAATCAGTGTGGCTCTCTGTTTGGAGGAGAACAGACCAATCAGTGTCGAGAGTCAGCTCGACGAGGACGAGAACGAGGATGAGCTGTTTCAGATTTTTGTCTTGAAATTTTCTGCTGGGTGTTTGATCTAACTCCGACTCTGCAGGTTCGGTTCTTCATGCACAAATCTAAAGCTGAATGAAGTGTGTGTGTGTGTTCAGATCAGCTGACTGTGTTGGATCTTTGTTTTCCATCAAACAAAAGAACAAAAGGCGACGTTGTGTCAGAGGAACAAACGTTTCTCAGAGTTAAATCCAGAAAGTTCTGAGAATAAAACTCTGATCCTCTGCGTGTTTCTGATCCTGGATCTGTGGGCCACCTACTGCCCCATAGTCTCATTCATGATCATCATTAGTCCTGTGATCAATCTTATGATCACTGATGTCAGTGTTTGTGTTGTTGCTGGTCCTGTTGTCCTCTCAGTGTTCACCTTGTTGTGTGGAACCTGATCTGCAGGCCCCTGCTGTGAGCTCTCCTCAGACTGCTGACTCTGGATCAGTCTGGATCTGAACCTCCTGTTTCTACCTGCTGAATGAACACCTGGGTGAAGGAGGCAGACGCCACACTGCCCGTCCAGATGTGACCACCCACAGCTGCGAGGCGCTTTGACCCGGTGTACGTCCCCAGCCAGGTTTGATCAGGAGTTTGACGATTTCTGGTTTAAACAATTTCTGTTTGTACTTTAACTGCTCTGAAGATTTACTGAGTATTTTCAGACTGTGGTCGTGCTGTGACTTTAGAACAGGCTCAGATTACTCCCTCCCCCCTCCTCGTCTGGGCGGTGGGGGGGGGGGGGGGTCCTGGGAAAAGGTTCTGGCTGGTCTCGGTTCAGGTCTGATCCAGACTCCACAAATCAACCTGAGACGCAGACGACAGAAGAAGCAGCAGCTTCTCTTTCCTGCAGGTTTAATTAAAGGGGCAGTTCACTCTAAATTAAAGTGCTGTCATGTAGAAGATGCAGCTCGCAGGTTAGAAACGCTGATCTCAGATCAGACTGTGACTCTGAGGGGCTTACAGTGGATGTGACAGTAGCTGACCCTGGATCAGTTTTGTTCCTTCCTCTTCTTCTTAGCGTTCTCCCACAGTTCAGTCTGGGCTGCAGCTTTGACGGGTCCTGAATCTGCTGTGGGATGTTTGGGTTGAGTCCAGACCTCCATGTTGTATGAAAGGCGAGCTTGGACCCCCCACCCCCCCCACTGCCCCCGTCTCCCTCCGCCTGGTGTCTTTGTTTCTGTCCCTGGCAGTCTCAGCGAGTCCTCAGAGCTTCTTTCAACAGGAGAGAATAGCAGATTGTCTTCATCAAGGAGGACGCCTTGTTTCAGGAAGTCCAGGCCGGGAGGGGTGGGGGGTTCAGAGAGGGTGTGTGTGTGTGTGGGGGGGGGGGGGGGGGGGGGGGGGGGCTTTAAGCAAATTGTCAAAGTGAGGAAAGTCTCTTTTGTGGGGTGTTTTCCGCCCAGCGACAGCTGATTCACATTCAAATGGGGTTTCTGAATGGACGGTTACACATTTTACATTCCAGCACACACAGACACACAGACACACACACACACCTCGTTTATAATGGAATGAAGCTGAGAGAGTGATGTCATTGTTGGAGGAGGTGTGAAGCTGTGAGAGGAGGAAGGAAAGAAGAAAAGGAGGGATGGAAGGAAAGGAGGGAAGGAAAGGAGGATGTGAACTTTTGTATCTTTAAGAAGTTGTTTATTCTCATCATAGTAATATGACGAAATTTAGATTTACAGAGAAACACAAACATGTCTGACACACGACACCAGCACCAGTCTGTCCCTCTGTCTCTCTGTCCCTCTGACCTCCTGTCCCTCTGTCCCTCTGCCCCTCTGACCTCCTGTCCCTCTGTCCCTCTGACCTCCTGTCCCTCTGTTCCTCTGTCCAAGACACAGTAGACCACAATGGAGATCAGCAGCTTCTATCTAAGATGAAGGAGGACACATGGTGACAGACAGACCTCTCTGTCTGTCACCATGTGTCCTCCTTCATCCTTTAGTCTGATAGACAGACAGACAGACAGAGAGGTCACTGCACTGTCACGGCAACGCACAGCTCTCCAACAGGTCGCTATAGCAACAGAGCTGCTGACTCAGTGACATCAGAACCAGACCTGAACCTGAACCAGCACCGCCCATTGGTGTAGCAGCTCCACACCGCTGCATTCTAATTGGACGATCCATGTTGTTTTTGTTGAGGTAGGCGGGGCCGTCCAGCTGTCCGTCAGAGGAACCGGGGATCTCGATTGGCTCTGCGGGAGCGGAAACGGATCTCAGAGAGTTTGGAGTTGATGCCAGAGCCAATGACTCCTTTCTTGGCGAGAGGAAACCGAGCCAAGATGGCGTCTGAGAAAGAGAGGGACACTGTCAGAGAGACGGCAGATTAAAGGGACAGTCTGTCAATGTCTCAACCTACTGAAGATGGCGTTGATCTTGTGGGGGTCGAGCGCACTCCGTTGTGGGTGGAAGGCAGGCCGGCGGCTCCGCCCACCTCTCAGGTTACTGTTCATCAGCGTGTTCATATCAAACACGCCCAGCAGCAGCATCCGCACCATTGCTGTGGGAGACTGTGCCTGATTGGCTGCCTGCCACGACCGCACATCGCACAGCACACCAGATCCTGGATACACCTCCACCTGGCTCACCTGGACAGGACAAGGTAAATGACACGCATATGATGGTGTAAACCAGATCAGATCCAGTTTAATCCAAATCAGATCCAGTTTAATCCAGATCAGATCCAGTGTAAAGACGTTAGCAGCAGCTGTTATCAGCTCACGTTGACTCGTTTCACCGTTTCGTCTACAAACGGTTCAAACTGCAGAGAGAAAACACCTCACTGCTGTTCAACTGCGTTCACCTCACCTGTCAGATGCCCCCTCACCTGCCAGACGCCCCCTCACCTGTCAGATGCCCCCTTACCTGTCAGACGCCCCCTCACCTGTCAGACGCCACCTCACTGTTCCCTCTTCATGCATTTCTCTGGCTCTGATGTAGATTTCAGCTTGTTCCTTTAAATAAATGGACTTAAACAGGATCAGGTTCTGTGTAATCCGGATCGGAGGTCTCACCTGTCCGGTTGCATCTCCAGCGGCACACTGGCTCTCAGAGCAGCTCCTCCTCAGCTCCTCCATGTCGGTCTGGCTGCAGAGCGGCGCCTCCTCCCCCATGTGACTCCCCAGGCCCAGGTCGGCTCCTCCTTGCACCTCCTCGTCCTCGGAGCCCAGTGGACCCCAGGACAGATTCCCGTTCAGCTCCTCCTGCAGCTGCTGGACCTGGACCTGAGGGCTGAAGTCTCCGTCCTGATTGGTCTCTGTGTGGTGGTGATAAGGAGCGTAGCTGTCTGTCCCACCTGTTGCCATGGAGACTGAGTGGTGACTGGCCTGGCCCAACATCTGCCACATAGTGGACATGAGCCCAGGGATCTCTGGGAAATGTAGTCAGAGTCATAAATTTAAAACGGAACTGACCGACAGGATGTGTCTGTGACCTCCCACCTGAATCTGATTGGTTGCCTGTGAACGGACTGACCAGGTGACAGTGATGTGTGACTCACCGTGGACCAGCATGTTCTTCAGCCTCTGGTTCTCAGCCAAGAGCTCTGCTTTCTCTCTCTCCATCTCTCGAACCCTCGAACGCAGGAAATGAAGCTCAGCGATGTGTGATGGTGAGAAAGCCGACACACCTGACTCCACCTTCACCACCTGCGGGGGGGGGGCGTGTTCTCTGATAAACAACTGTGTGTTTCTTCATAGAAAGCTAGAACCTTTCACACTTTATCAAACATGTTCTGCTGCTGACGGGAGCGAGGCTTACTGTGTCCATCCTATCCCAGCTGACTACGGGCATGAGGCGGGGTTCCCCCTGGACCTGTCCATCACAGGACTGACACACAAAGACAGACAATCCCACAAGCACACATTCACACCTGGGGCCAATGTAGCCAGTTCACCTGATGTGCACGTGTGTTTTTGGAATTCCCACAGGATCTGGTCATAGACCTTCTCTAATCCACAAAGCACATGTAGACTTATTCTGTTAGTGGTTTTTGTGGACAGGGGAGGACAAGGGAGGACAAGGGAGGACAGGGAAGGACAGGGGAGGACAGGGGAGGACAGTGTCCAGCGTGCGGCCCTCAGAACTGCACCCCTTCAATGGACCGTGACCTTCAGCAGGTACTGTGGCTGATGATGATGACGATCATCTCTGAGTCTGAGGCCACAGATTCTGAGTGATTATTGTCATGGATCTGATAAATAATGTAAATAAATAATAAATAATGCTTTGTTTGTGATGGCAGCTTTGTTTAGTTGTGTTCAGTTTTAACAGCTGGCACCTTTTCGTTTTCTGAGGCACGAAGCACCAACGAGGAAAAGTTTGCACACACACACTTTGGCTCACTAAAACCTGCTCTGAGGTGAATCACACCTCAGAGCAGGAATGATCCCACGACTCCCCTGGATGAGAACCACAGGACTAAATGTTTGCTTCTCACCTGTTGACCTTCAAAGTCCGTCACGCCTGGACGTGTCCTTATTTACCTTCTTCTCTGAGAAGGAAACAGCTGAAAGATGAAATAAACTCAGGGAGACTTTCTGATGCTGTTTGAGCTGCAGTGCCCCCCATAGGCTACAGTGCCACACTGCACAACAGGACAGAGGCACAGAGTAAAAATCTCAGCTCTGAACTGATCATCGGTCACTGAACGACCTGGATGCTCATAATGACCTTATTGATCCTGAGTCATCGATGCTCTGTACCTGTACTTCACTCTCTCCACTTCATGTTACTGCCGCCCGCTCAGCTCAGTTGGCAAAGCATGAGACTCAATCTCTCAGGGTCGTGGGTTTGAACCCCACTCCAGGCGGCACCACCTCCCATGGGCTCACCACCTGTGGGAGGTGCCGTAGGACTTCGGTGCACTGTGGACCGGGCCTGGACCGGTCAGCGGAAGATGAAGACATGACGCTTTACGTTACTTTACCTGTGCTCCACATGATTTCACTGCACCTCACTGATCTGACGCTTTACTGACCAAGATTTTACCAAATGTGACGCTGAGGAGTCGAATCCAGAAACTGAGGAACGTGTTCCAGCTACAGCTGCAACATCTGGAACAGCTGCAACATGTTCCCACGTTAAAGCCTCAGAGATGATGAAGCACGTGACGGATTGTTCCTCGGTGCTACTGAACAGAGCAGCAGCTGAGGACTTCCTCCACCTGTGATGACACGTGACGGTAACAGCGACACACTGCTGTCACCATCATCATCATCACGACAGTAACGCGGACGCAGCGCAGATGACCAGTGTGTGTGTGACGTGTAAACTGTATAAACGCTCGCGCTGCAGATGCACTGAACGTAAGAGCCGGTTCCTCTCACCGTCGGACCGATTCCGGTCCCGGTCCCGGTGCCGTGTGTCTGCTGCAGGACGCTGCTGTCCGGACTGTCCGTCATCTGGAGGCGCGAACCGGAGACGCTGCCGGGACTTTAATGTCCACGTGGACCCGGGAACGTTCCGCTATTTCAGCTGCAACGAAAAAAACAAGTTTATTAAAATTCATAAATACATCCACTTCCGGTGTCGCTCCGTGACGTCATTCTTGCGTGTCGGCGTTGTAGTTCTATAGAGTGACGTTGAAAACGTTGGTGTTCTCTCATCTGGACTACAGTACCCAGGGTGCACCGCGGCACGCAGACTGTAAACACACACGAGGAGGGTGAAGGACGAAGTGACGGATGATCGGTGAGTTCTGTTCTGTGCTGTTCTGCGGAGGTTCTGCTCAGGGACTCATTTACTCATCATCATTTACTACAGTAAAACTACTGACGCAGGGTTAGGGGTTAGCATGTACCTGCGAGTACAGAGAAGTGTTGTAAACAAAGTACCTGTCTGAAGTTTAGTCTGACACCTCACCTGTCACCTGTGTGTCTCCTCAGTGTTTGTGAGGTACAACCTGGGGCCAGGTGTGGCCGTGGAGCTGCAGGAGGAGGCGAGTGTGGCCGAGCTGAAGGAGGTGGTGGGGAGTCAGCAGGGAGTCCGGCCTGAGCGGCTCAGGGTGCTGTTCGCCGGCAGGGAGCTGCAGAGCACAGCCACGCTACAGGTGAGGTCAAGGGTCAGAGTGCGCGTGAGTTCCGTCTGAGTGTCCTGTCGTCCGTAGTTTGATTGATTGGTGGAGTGGAGACAGTGGGAGCGCAAAGCAGAGAGGGAAGGATGGAGGGTTCCTGACCTTCTCCTGATAACTCCTCCTCTTCTCTCCTGCTCACAGGGCTGTGACGTCCCGGAGCAGAGTACCGTCCACGTGGTCCTGCCTCCGTCAGGATCCTCCTCGTCCCGGATGCTCGTCTTGCAGGAGCATTTGTCTCAGGGCCGAGAGCAGAACAGTCTAACGAGGCTGAACCTCAGCTCCTCGCGCCTCCCCTCCACCTCCGCTGGCCTGGCTGTGATCCTGACAGGGAGCGAGGGGGGAGAGGATGGCAGGGGAGCAGAGGAGGCAGGAGAGGAGGCGCAGGCTGCAGGTGTGGACGGCGGCGCTCCTGCAGTATTTCTCTGTGAGTGGTTTGTGTTGGTCACAGTGCTCTGACTGTGTGTACCTGTGTGTACAGGTGTGCGTACCTGCAGTACTTTCTTTGTGTACTGTAAGAGCTGCAGCTCGGTTCAGCCGGGAAAACTGCGCGTTCGCTGCAGAACCTGCAAACAGACGACGCTGACACTCAGCAGGGTGAGAACCTGAGCAGCAGGAAGTCACTTCATACGTGACAGACAGGGGGCGCCGTGCCGCGGTCTCCAGCCTCACTTCAGTGGTAACGTCATCCTGATCAGTTTCAGGAAACAACAGGTAACATGATGCTGATCAGTGATGTCATTAGGATGGGGGACGTCCATGTCGTCCCACTGGCGTCCTATTATGCTTTTCCACACACTCACATTAGACTGATGGACGTGTTAGTTTGCTGCAGTGTGTGTGTCGGCACCACAGACATATACTTTATTTGATTCCACATTACAAGGTAATATCATTAGGAACCAAATTTGCTGAAAGATCCAACTAATACTTTGACCAACAGAACTTATGCTATCAGAATGTTACTTCAAGGAAACAGGAAGCATCTTTTTTTCCAGATAAACATGCTCCCTATGACTGCTGATAGGGAGCAGTATCTGGCCAGCTGTCTGGACCTTCTCTTACTCAGTCCACTGATGTTAAGTCCACTGACCACCAGCCTATGCACGTGGCCTAAACTGCCAAACACAAGCACAATCAGTAAACATTTATAGCCACAGTTCACAATAGCAGATATTAAAGGTTGGTATTTTAGTTTTTTTGTACAGTAGGATTCCTCCATGAACAGGTCAAAGGCGCAGGCTATTTCAAAAAGTCTGACTGTTTTCTTCTCATGTGATAAACATATGATATCTGGTGTGTTAGCTATTCCTGAAAAATGGGTTATGGACAGATTAAACCAATGCGCATTGACAGGGGTGTGTTTATAAAGCTGCTCCAGAGGAGCACGGGGGATCTGGGCAGCGATGATGTCCACCAGTCTGTCATGTCTGGATATGTACAGTCCTTTGTAGGATGGGCAGCTGTTGAGAATGTGGGCTACTGACTCCAGGTGTTGAGGGGTTTCATGCATTATACAGAAGGGGGAGTGGGCAGAGGGGAACCACAGAGACAGGTTGTATTTTGTTGGAAGAACCTGCAGACGAGCCTTCACACAGAAAATGAGGATCTCATCACTGATGGCAGCATTGCTGTATATGGTGTGTGATACAGAGTGGTCAGCACAGGCCAGTCCAGCCAGCTTTCCCTGAAGCTTCAGGCTGCACCAATACTCCATGTTGTGATCCCTTTGGATGGACAGTAGGGTTTGCCGTGATGTTTTAGGCAGCAGGAGATGGGTGGTGTTGTTGTGATGCAGCTTGGCTTGCACACACAGACACACACACACACACACGCACACACACACACAGACACACACACACACACACGTTACTCAGCAGCTGATGATGAAGGTGACAGCATCAAGAGTTGTCTCTGTGTCTCAGGATCCTTCCTGTTGGGATGACGTCCTCCTCCCAGGTCGTATCCATGGTGTATGTCAATCAGACGGTTGTCAGGGCAACGAAGCAGTAAGTGGGAGAGAGAGAGGAGGAAAGGAATCAGATCTGACCATCCAAATAATGAATCAATGATTCATCAAACTAATCAGATTCACTAGTAATCATACAGCTGTTAGCTTTAGCCTTCACCCTCTGTTCTGTGTGTGTGTATATGTGTGTGTGTGTGTGTGTACAGGAATTCTTCATGAAGTGTGCGTCCCATCCAACATCAGATGACGACCTCTCTGTGGCCCTCGACCTCATCATGACCAACACCAGGGGTGTGCCCTGCATCGCCTGCACCGACGTCATGTAACACACACACAGTGGCAGTGTGGAGACAGGACGTCTGTCAGTGTGTGTGTGTGTGTGTGTGCCTGTGCGTGTGTCTGTGTGTGTGTCTGTGTGTGTCTGTGTGTGTGTGTGTCTGTGTGTGTGTGTGTGTGTGTGTCTGTGTGTGTGTCTGTGTGTGTGTGTGTCTGTGTGTGTGTCTGTGTGTCTGTGTGTGTGTCTGTGTGTGTGTGTGTCTGTGTCTGTGTATGTGTCTGTGTGTGTTTCTGTGTGTGTGTGTGTACTGAGACCACATCTAACACTGCCTGATTCTCTGTCTCTAATTGTCCATCCTGTCTCAGGGATGTGGTCCTGGTCTTCCAGTGTTTGGAACGTCATGTGATCTGTGTGGACTGTTTCCGTCGGTACTGTCAGTCTCGGCTGAGCGAGCGACAGTTTGTCCATCACGCTGTGATTGGATACTCTCTGCCCTGCGCCGGTAAGTGTCCGTCACTTTGACTGAGAGCGTGCGGAAAACTCGTCACGCCGTCTGATTGGACAGTGACAATGCGATCACAAGGCAGCATCCAATCAGATGCAGATGTTTATGTGTTCCGGACAGGATGAGTTTTATTGGATGATCCTGGGTCACAGAAGAGCCCGCCACGTCATCCATCTTGAAAACAGGATCTGCAGCGGCGACGAAGGCTGCAGAACCATCTGCTCTCTGATTGGACGCTGCTTTGTGATAAGATCGTCGTCGTCCAGTTTTAGCCGTCTTCAACATCACATGCCTCCATCATGTGGCAGATACAGTGAAATCATGTTGTCTGTGTGTGTGTGTGTGTATGTGTGTCTGCAGCCGGCTGCGTCGACTCTCTGATTAAAGAGCCGCATCATTTCAGGGTTCTTGGAGAGGATCAGGTGAGTCCGTCTGCTTCCATGTCACTTTACTCACACTTTACCCAGAATTCATCCTGACATGCCTGGGCTCGCTCTGTCTCTCAGTATGGACGGTACCTGCGGTACGGGGCAGAGGAGTGCCTGCAGATGATTGGAGGATTGATGTGTCCGTCACCTGGCTGTGGGGCGGGGCTTCTCCCACCTGACGGCAGCAGGAGGGTGGAGTGTGACAGACAGGTGGGCTGTGGCTTCGTTTTCTGTAGAGACTGCAGGGAGGGCTATCATGAAGGGGCGTGTCAAACACAGCCACACCCACCCACAGGTGAAGCCTCACAGGTGAGCCGGCCAATTAAATACATTTGACTGCTTTTGGTGATGGTGATGGTGATGGTGATGATGATGATGATGATGGTGATGATGGTGATGATGATGATTATGGTGATGATGATGATGATGATGGTGATGATGGTGATGATGACGGTGATGATGATGGTGGTGATGATTTTGGTGATGATGGTGATGATGATGGTGGCGGTGATGATGATGGTGGCGGTGATGATGATGGTGATGATGGTGGTGGTGATGATGGTGGCGGTGATGATGGTGATGATGATGATCATGATGATGATGATGGTGATGATGATGATGGTGGTGATGATGATGGTGATGATGATGGTGGTGATGATGATGTGATGATGGTGGTGGTGATGATGGTGATGATGATGATGATAGTGGTGATGATGGTTATGATGATGATGATAGTGGTGATGATGGTGATGATGATGGTGGTGATGACGGTGATGATGATGATGGTGGTGATGATGATGATGATGATCGTGATGATGATGGTGATGATGATGGTGGTGATGATGGTGGTGGTGATGATGATGATGGTGATGATGATGATGGTGGTGATGATGATGGTGGTGATGATGATGGTGGTGGTGATGATGGTTATGATGATGATGATAGTGGTGATGATGGTTATGATGATGATGATAGTGGTGATGATGGTGATGATGATGGTGGTGATGACGGTGATGATGATGATGGTGGTGATGATGATGGTGATGATGATGGTGGTGATGATGATCGTGATGATGATGGTGATGATGATGGTGGTGATGATGGTGGTGGTGATGATGATGATGGTGGTGATGATGATGGTGGTGATGATGGTGGTGGTGATGATGATGGTGATGATGATGATGGTGATGATGATGGTGGTGGTGATGAAGATGAAGATCCAGACTTTGCTGCCTCATCGTTCAGCTCAGCTCAGAAACCTTCATTTGTTAAACGTCTTCTGTTGGAAAACCCTGAAAATAACGGGATCAGTCGTCTGATGCTTCGTGTTCCTGTGTTGGAACACGACACCTGACACCTGTCAGAGACTCTGACCTGTTTCAGTGTAACTGTTGCTGTTTTAGGGACACACCTGTCCACCACCTGGCAGCACAAGAATCCACACAGCTCAAGACCTTGTGTGGGTGTTGGGACAGATGCTGAGACAGTCTTTCAGTCTTTGTCCAAACACTGGTCCTTCCTTTTCCGTGTCAGACCTGAATAGTAGTCTCGATCTCTGCCGCCCCCTGCTGGACACTGCAAGACAAAATATATCACTGTCTCCACCATTCTCCCCTCTTACCTTCTCTCCTTCACTCTCTTCTTCTCCTCAGGGTTTTCTGGTGGAGGAGGAGGCATCTCTCAGAGGGAGGTGGGATCAAGCGTCTTTCCTCCTCATTCAGGAGTCGACGAAACGCTGCCCCCAGTGTTCAGTTCCTGTGGAGAGAAACGGTAAATAACTGACTGGTCTGCTCCAGATGAACCAGTTTAGGGTTCTCATCTGCTGTGTTCAGAAAACCAGAACTGATCTGGGTTTTTCAGCGGAGTAGAGAACACAAACTGAAATGCAACTCCAGGAACACAAACATGATGCTGCTCTTCACAGATCTACCTGCCTCGTGTTCAGGTGCTGTCAGGTCTCACCTGAGCACACGGGGGCCTCTGTCTCTGTTTGTTCTGAAGCCCTGACCCCAACACAGCACCAGGCAGACAAATTACTGTCCAACAACATGAGACATGATGTTGAGATGGATACGAGCTGTTGGAAATGAAACGCGTGTCGTTGTCTCCCCCTGCAGGCGGCTGCATGCACATGCTATGTCCTCTGTGCAGAGCGGAGTGGTGCTGGCTCTGTGGAGTCTCCTGGAACAGGGAGTGTATGGGAAACCACTGGTTTGGATAAACACACACTCAGAACAGACACACACAGACACACAGACACACACACACACACACCGCTGCTTAGATCTGGATGGTTGTGCTTTTATTCTTCTGCACAAAGAAAATAAACTGACCTCAGATCAGCTTCTGTTTTCTGTCAGAAATATAAGATCAGATATTTCATGAGTCCTGAAGTGCGAGAGGTTAATCACATGATCAAAGCGTCACTGGTCCCAGTCTGTTTCCTGTTTCCTCGGCTGTCAGTCTGAGTGATGAAGCCAAAGCTCTGATGAACTCAAACTGAAAAACACGGATCGTGTTTGATTTTCTCACAGTGAAACTGTTCGATGAAATAGTAGCGTTTGGATCGATGAGCAGCAGCTGAGGCAGTAAACAACAAACAGGAAATGATGAACAAATAATAAATAATGTTCTGGTGATTCTCTTATGAGCTGTTCTAACACACCTGTCGCACACCTGGAGTTTATACAGATGTTCATGCTTTAACCCTTTGAGGTGATGATGAAGAATCTTTGAGTCTCTGTAATAAATCCTACGACCTCTCTGATAAAGTTCCTCATGTGTCTCTGACCATAGTAATGCAGGATGAAGCGTCAAACTTTTCTCTTTAACACGTAAAGGATGAAAAAAAAATGTAAAAATAATTAAAATTTTTTTTAGTTGTAAACTTTATTTATGGTTCTTGTATATGATTCATGGTATTTCTATGTGTACAACTGAGACAATATCCTGGACCTGGACCTGGACCCTCCAGCCAGTGATAAGACGAAGTGTAAACCTTTGACCTACAGCTGATAAACGTCACCATCAGCTGACTTTATGAGCCTGTTTTCTACAGATTAAACTGAAAACCACAAGCTGAAGACAGATCAGTTCAATTCTTCAGAACGATGAGGTGAGGACTCAGACAGATCCCGATCAGAGACATTTTTGGCTGATTTTTGTCCTTCATTCGGGATCAAGGACAGGAGACACTGGACACACTCTGGAAACAGTTCTGGCAGGTCCTACGGGTGTCAGGAAGATCCATCAGTGTCGTCAGGGCGTCAAGAAAACCAGGATGAAGAGGGGTATCAGGGCGGGTCTGACAGGCCTGCAGAATCCTGGACTGGAGCTGGAGGTGATGGGGAGCACTGACACAATCCAGGTGAGTGTGGGTCAGAACCAGAGCTGGGTCCACCTGCAGTCTGCTGGTCCCCGTCCAGTGGAGCGTCACTCCTGAACTCGTTTGTAAACCAAAGAAGAAAAGTATAGTAAAGCTGAAGAAAAAGAAATGCAGCACTGACACAATAAACTCCACCCGGCTGTCCGCCCCACCCTGTAGGATAAAACAAACACAATGCAACAGATCATCATATGTCCTGTAAAACGTGACCGTCACACTGGTTTCTCTGATTTACTGGTCTGCTGATGTCCTTGGGTCTCTGTTTGTCTTCAGGCCTCAGAGTGTCCTCAGGGGTCCAGGTCCTCAGTGTCAGCAGCAGTGAAGGCTGCAGCTCGGTGGGCATCGTACTCCTGTGGACGCTGGATGCAGAGAGGAAGAAAACTGACAGGTGAGAACAGGTGGTCTTCATCAGTCCACTCAGCAAATCTGGGTCTGCTGAAGCTGTAACGATGTGACTGACGTTCAGGAGTTGAGCCGGAGACCAGGTACAGAGGTCTGGCTGAGGATGATGAAGGTGATGAAGAGCAGGGAGACGAAACCGACACAACAAATAAAAACCAGGAACTGAACAAAAGACTTCTGGATCACTTCAGACACCTTGCCGCTACGGACCAGGACTCTGACCAGGTAACGCTGACCAGGTAACTCTCCAAATCATAACACAAGTTTCTCTGCCTTCACATCTCACACAGAGCAGGTTCAGAAAACAGAAAACAGAGGAAACACCTTTAACAGGTAGACACCTGGAGTAGAACTGGGCTCTGTTCACCTGCGTCTGTTTCAGGGCTTTCAGAGTCAGACCCCACAGCACTTTATCAGACCACAACCTAATCACACTCTCCCACTAACATAACAGTGTCAACATAAAACCTCACAAGCTGTTCAACATGCCCAGGACATGTAACAGTCACGGGACACGGATGTTGGGTTTGCGTCTCTGCCTTACAGGACTTGTTTGCTCATGCTTGTGTATCCTTGTGTGTTTGTGTTTCTGTGCCTGTATGTGTTTGTGTGTCTTTGTGTGTCTATGTCTCTGTGGATCTGTGTGTGGATCTGTGTGTGTGTGTGTGTCCAGCTGGACCTGGGGTTCCTGGATGACCTGATCTCAGACGGAGCCGATCCAAACAGCTCAGACAGATATGGACAAACCGTCCTGCACGAGGTCAACACACAGGTTTTATTTGTCTTTGTTGTTCAGCGTCACTTGTTTACAACACGCAGCAGAACAAACACTGAACACACAACATGAAGGACAGCTGTAGCCTTCAGGTGTAAAAACAGTGATAAAAACAGTTTGATTTGTGTGTATAAAGCTGTGTGTGTCTGTGTGTGTGTGCAGATCTCCAGGGCATGGAGTGTTGACGTGATGCGGTTCTTCCTGGACCGGGGTTCAGATCTCCTCCGCCCAGATCATTTTGGAGTCACAGCGCTGCACGTGGCCTCGGCTCTGGACTACCAGGACATGGTCCGGTTCCTGCTGGACCAGAACGGTCGGTGGGGAATCCTCCTGCAGGATTCACCTTCACTGAACCCCTAAAATAACAGCTTTAGATTTCCAATCCTAAGAAAACCTTTGTTCCCCGGTGTTGTGCAGCTTTCATGGAAATATGAACAAAGCCAATGTTTCGCTTTTTCTAATGTTGGAGTCACTTTAGGAAAAGTCATAAAATTTCAAGTTGGACAAAGATCACAGGTTTTTCTTTGCTGCTGAACACGGTGGCACAACAGGACGGTTAGAGAATGAGCCCAGAGTCAGTCCAGTCCCATTTTCAAGCTGGTCTCTGGTCCTCTGGTCCTCTGATCTCTCTCTGTGTGTGTGTGTGTGTGTGCTGTTCTCAGCTGATCCAGAGGCTCAGACTCTCCTGGACCAGCAGACTCCTCTTCATTATGCTGCAAAGAACGATGCTGTGGGTTCGATCAGACTCCTGCTGCAGGCCGGAGCCTCCATCAGCTGCACCGACTACAAACGCAGAACACCACTGCAGCTTGCCGCCAACCTGGGTACTACTGACCCCACCACTGACACACCACTGACCCTGCCACTGACCCCACCACTGACCCCCCCACTGACCCCGCCACTGACCCCCCGCACTGACCCCGCTACTGACCCCCCCACTGACCCCACTACTGATCCCACCACTGACTCCACCACTGACACACCACTGACCCTGCCACTGACCCCCCCACTGACCCCGCTACTGACCCCCCCACTGACCCCACTACTGATCCCACCACTGACCCCACCACTGACACACCACTGACCCCACCACTGACACACCACTGACCCCACTACTGACCCCACTACTGATCCCACCACTGACCCCACCACTGACACACCACTGACCCCACTACTGATCCCACCACTGACTCCGCCACTGACACCACTACTGACCCCGCCACTGACCCCACCACTGACACACCACTGACTCTGCCACTGACCCCCCCACTGACCCGACTACTGATCCCACCACCAACTCTGCCACTGGCATACCACTGACCCCACTACTGACACACCACTGACCCCACCACTGACCCCCCCACTGACCCCACTACTGATCCCACCACTGACTCCACCACTGACCCCACCACTGACTCTGCCACTGACACCACTACTGACCCCACCACTGACACCACTACTGACCCCACCACTGACCCCACCACTGATCCCACCACTGACTCCACCACTGACACACCACTGACCCCACCACTGACACACCACTGACCCCACCACTGACTCCACCACTGACACACCACTGACACCACCACTGACACAGAGCTGTCGGTGTTTGTTTCCAGAGCGCAGTGAGGCAGCTCGGGTCCTGCTGGAGCTCGGGGCAGAGGCAGGGATGAAGGACTCTGATGGACAGCTTTGTATAACTGCTCTGATTGGCCGGATGAGTCCAGTGGTAACACTGTTTTGCCTAGCGACAGATGACAGGGCTGTGATTGCTCAAAATAAAATCATTGTTAAAGCCGAATGTTTTTGTTTGTTCAGTATGTTGACACATTCATTAAGGTCACACTGTGAGACTTGGACAGACCCGGGTCCGTTCTGACTCTGACTCGTGTTCTGTCCAGGCCCGGCTGGCCCTCGCTCAGTTCCATGTGGTTGACAGAATGACCAGACAGCAGTACTACTACCTGAACCTGCTGGAACCGGATCCAGAACCACACTCACCTGAGAAGCACCTGCAAGGTAACACTGTTAGTACCACAGTACTACTACAGGTTTACTCCAGTAATACTACCTGAACCTGCTGTACCCAGACCCAGACTCACCTGACTGCCCCACCCCCCCCCCCCCCCCGTAATAATACTGTGGCACTGTTAGTATCAGTGCTGAACCTTTTGCTGCCATTTTACTGACAATACAACCTCTCACTGACCTGTCTTTAACTGTCTGTCTCTGTCTGTCTGTCTCTGTCAGTTTCTGTCTGTCTCTGTCTGTCTCTAACTGTCTGTCTGTTGTTTTGTAGAAGCAGTGGTCAGTGAGCCGAAGTCTCCAGTGAGTCTGTGGACGTGTTGTATTTCCTGGTGTACAGTGGGGGGACTCTGCGCTCACCTGTGTGCTTCCTGTGTCTAACAGCTGGAGGTGGTAGTTCAGGAGGGAAAACTGGACCTGATCATGAATCCAGTCTTTCTCAAACTGATCCAGGTGAAATGGAAACTCTATGGCAGGTAAAGTCTTTCTGATTGGTTTGATTCATTTTACATCATCACTCGGGTGAACGGTCACTGCTCTGTCTGTCTGTCAGGTTGGGGGCGTGGCTTCTCCTCATCCTCAACTTCCTGTTCAATGTCTTCTGGACAACCGTTGCCATCTCTGTGTCCGTCCACCGAGACTCACCTGATCGCTATGTCCTCCCCCAGGTGACCCGTCTGCCTCTCTCTCACCTGTCTCTCTGTCTCTACCCGTGTCTTCCTCACCTGTCTCTGTCTCACCTGTCTCTCAGGACTGGTGGCGTGTCCTCTTCGTGGCCCTGGCGCTCTTGTTGACCCTGGGGGAGGTGCTGAGGGAGTTGCAGGACATTCTGCGTTCACAGAGGAAGCTCCGGCTCTGGAAGCTGTGGGCGGAGCATCGTCTCCATGACGACCTGCGCTGCTCACATCCCATGTGGCCTCAGGTACGAAAACACAACAACAAGCAATAACACCATAACAACAACACGGTCAACAGTGTCAGCAACAACACAACAACAACACACACACACACACCAACACAGTTTCACATCACATTCTGCAAACTGTCCACTTTGACCTGCGGGTCTCTGGGGACCTATAGAAGAGGAGACTCTTTTCAGAGTCTATAAAAAAACAGATGTTTTCATCAGGAATTAAATTAAATACTCAGACTCTACCAGGTTTCATTATCACTGACAGTACAGCTGCCGAATGGCCAGGAGGGGGCAGTACGCCACACAGCAGGTTAAACACTTCTGTTTACACTCAAACACACGTGTGTTTGTAGAATCAGCAGAGTCTGGGCGTCTGTGGCTCAGGTGTTAGAGGTGTTTGGTCCTCAGCTCCTCCCACAGCTGCTCCCACCGTGGAGGCAACAGAGGACGCAACGCAACTTCAGCCCATTTAACATTTACCACGTCAGAAGGGTCAGAGTCAGGTGTGTCAGCTGAGTCAGCTGAGTCAGATGTGTCAGGTGAGTCAGGTGTGTCAGGTGTGTTGTGTCAGTGCAATGTGTGTGTTCTGCTGCAGGAGAGAGTTTTCCTGTTGGATCAGAACAAACGGATTCACAGGACGAGAGGAAGCTACAGCCGAGACCTGTGGTATTAACACACACACACACACACACACACACACACACACACACACACACACACACACACACACACACACACACACACACACACACAGTGCGTTGCCTAGCTCCTTACTATCACCTGAACCTAAACCTGATTCTGACCTGGACACAGGCGTTTGAAGGTGAGAGGACTGGACAAAATGTCCTCAGAGCCATAGAAAGGCATGTCCACAGACACAGAGACGATGTCACAGCATCAAAAAGCTTCAGTCTGATACGCAACGACTGACTGCGCTCTGTCTGCTCTGTGTACTGTAACTACTCTTACCTGCTGTGTGTGTGTGTGTGTGTGTGTCAGGAACATCTTTGATTGGCTGGTGTACTCTCTGCTGATGGCGTCCTTCAGCGCCCATGTGGCTGATGTCATTGGTCCATCTGTCCATCGTCACACCCTCAGTCTGCGTCTGTTCTCTGTCACTGTCGTCTTCCTGTGGCTGCGACTCATGAAACATGTCAGAGCCTTCAGGTAACACACACACACCTGCGCACACACACACACACACACACACACACACCTGTACACACACACACACACACACACACACACACACTTTCAGTGCAGGACTTTTACTGCAGTAACACATCTCGTGTTCCTTCCTCCATCTCTGGTCAGGATGTCAGACCTCAGAGATCAGGTCAGAGGTCAGAGAGGGTCAGAGGTCAGGCGACCGTTACTCCTCTCTGACTTGGACAAAGATCGATTTCATATGAAAACTGTGACTTTAAAACAACAAAGGTTCACAGCAACATGTTTGTGTGTGTGTGTGTGTGCAGGTTGATGGGTCCATTCATTGTCATGTTGGGGAGCATTGTCGGGGATGTGATGCGTTTCCTCTTCCTGTACGCTGAGATCTTTGTTCCCTACGCCTGCAGCTTCTGGATCATATTTGGAGGTCAGAGTGTGTGTGTGTCTAACAGTTTCATTTCAGTTCCTCTTCTTACTCTGTGTGAATGAAACTTAGCCCCTCCCCTCAGGCTTGCCCTCGGTTCCCAGCATGCAGTCTGTCTCCGGCCTGCTCTACAGTCTGTACCGCATCACTCTGGTGGATGAGTACGAGTACGCTGCCATGGTGACGGTGGACAGCATCATGGCTCCTTTGCTGTGCGGGACATTTCTGGCTGCGTCCTCCATCCTGTGTGTCAACCTGCTGATTGCCCTGCTCACCGACACCTTCCAGAGGTCAGAGGTCACACCTGAAGTTCAGTCGGTCAAATGGTTTTACTTTTATTCTTTAGGACCAAAGAAGAGTGACAGAAACAACGTGTCTGAGATGATGAAGACGAACCCAGATCACAGAAATCTGCTCTGTGCTGGTGTGTGTGTGTGTATGCAGGTAAATATCTGTGTGTATCTATGTGTGTCAGGGTTCATGATAACTCGCAGGCTAATGCTGTGATGCAGCAGGCCACCGTCATCCTGCAGGTGGAGGACTCTATGCCCCTCCTCCGCCGTTTCTTTGACGATCAGTACGTCTTCAACCACTGCGCACCGCTGGCCGACGCCTACGACGACGACTTTGCCACAAACCCCCGTTACCATGACGAGATGGGACGCATCACCGCGAGTATCAAAGTGCGTCTGACAAAGAACATGAGTCAAAATGATGTTGTTTAAAGTTTAGAAAGTAAAGTGTGTGTTTCTGCGTGACCTGCAGGAGACTCTGGACCAGTTCCTGGTCCTGCAGAGAGATGTGGAGACGGTTGCAGGTTCAGGGTGAGATCGATCAGTCTGACCAGTGCTGAGGTTCACACAGAAAAACTGGAACCAGAGAAACAGTTTCTGTTGGAGACCAGTCTAACACCTGATCTACTCTTCCAGAGTCCAGAACGTGGACAACTACAACAAGGAAAATAAGGACCAACAGAACCAGGACCTGCAGAACCACGAGCTTCTGGCCATCCGAGTGGAGCTGCGGCAGCTCCGGACTCTGGTCCAGCAGCTGATCCACAACAGGACCGAATCTGAGAGGACCAGACCGGTGTCCTGTCCTTCAGACGTGGTGTGAGGACTCTTATTTTGAAAAGTAAAATGAGTAGAAATTTGAAACCATGATCAGCTGATGATGTAACTGCAGCCCTCCCAGGATGCACTGGGGCAACAGATTGATGGACAGTGTGATGTTGTGTCCTGCAGAGTTGT
Source organism: Toxotes jaculatrix (assembly GCF_017976425.1). Classification (NCBI taxonomy): domain Eukaryota; kingdom Metazoa; phylum Chordata; class Actinopteri; family Toxotidae; genus Toxotes; species Toxotes jaculatrix. The sequence continues at coordinate 133,529 of NC_054404.1, forward strand.
GGTTTACTGTGTTTTACTTTGTTCTCCACTGAGTCAGTCAAATATCAACAAACCAACACATCGAAACTTTACCTTCAACTTTTACTGTGATTCAGTGTGAGATCGAACTCAGCTTCCTGTGATGATGTGTGAAACACAACGTGTTACAGCCGGACTCACTGTGAACTCAGCAGATTAAATCATGATACCTGCACCAACACGTGGTGGTTTCTCTCTAAACTCATCAACATATTTCTGTCAAACAGAGACCACACAGAGAAAGACAGAGGACAAGAAGTCTTTTCATGTCTTTGGTCCTGTCCACGGTGTCTTAGCTACTTTTCATGAGGTCCTCCTGCTTCCGTCCATTCTGCTGACCCATGCTCCTGCAGAGAGGGAGCAGTGTTAGTCTGAGGACGGGAGCCTACGAGGGGCACAGCTGCTGCGGCGCTGTGGCTCTGACTTCACTCAGAATAATAACAGGAAGTTATGGCGTCCTAATTATTTTACATATTTATTTTTATTTATCTTTGTTTTGGCGGAAATGCGCTTCCACAGGTTTGCGCTGAAAGTCGCTGAAAACCTAAAATTTAAAGAATTAATGAATAGAAATCGGACCCCGCCCCTCGGTTTCTCGGTCCCGCCCCTTCAGCTGTTGATAATTTCCGGTTCCGGTTATTCTTGCAACAGCCACAGAGTAGAGAGAGGAAAGATGGCGGCGGCCGAGTCCGACAGAGATCCACCGTCTGCTTTATGTTCGGAATTCCTCAATTTCTCCGCCAAAGACACCGCGTCGGTAAGCGGCTCCTCGCGCTGTCGGCCCCGCTGACTCTCACCTGTCCGGCCACTGCCTCAGTCTGAGCTCTGTCACCTGCTGAACGCGGGATTTAGAGGTCAATCTGCCGGGCTACACCGAGCTAATGCTAATGCTAATGCTCAGGCTAAGGCTCATCCTGATACCGAGGCTAGCTGCAGGGAGCGATGTGTAAAACATCTGGATGTCAGATTAAAGCTGAAACATCTGCTCTGCCTCTGTCAGCGCGAGCTCACCGGTCACACACCGACTGTAGATCCCGGTGGATCTCAGGCTCGCGTTTCCACCGTCCGAGTCCGCCTCTGGGCGTTTGTTTACCGGCACACCGTGTCCGCGTCGGAGCGGTCCCTCAGCGGGTGTAAGAAAACAGAAAACGGTTGGCAGCTGTTTGTAGCAGAACACGTTTCCCGGGCTCTGCCTCAGTCACCTGAGTCAGCTGATCAGGCGGGTCGGTGGGAACCGTCACCGCGGATTTCAACCCCGGATCAGAACATAGACCAGATGTTGTCAGGTGCTCCACAGGTTGTTTACGGCTCCACATCTGTCAACACGTGTGTGATATGTCACACGGTTATTCTTCTGTAAACAGTGAGTAACACAGAGCCACCTGGGCTCACCTGTGAAAATCCAGCACGTGAGTGAAGGATGCTCAGCACGCTGCAGGTAGAGTAACAGTGAACGGTGTGTTGGTCTGAGAAGATCAGGAAATGTTCTTCATGTTCAGCTCAGTCTTCGTGTTTGTCCTGAACACAAGGCCTGAAGGTCTGAGTAGAACTGATTATTGATTACAGCTTTTGGCTCTTAAAGGTTCATGTTTACAGATTTAGTGGGAAACTGATCTGATCTGCAGCGGACACATTAATAACGAACATGTTAATAACTTGATCATCATTTTAACAGGATTCAGGTTTTTATAGCTGCTGAATTATCTGGCTTTAGTCAGTTACACTAATCAGCTGTTCGTTAGCGTTAGCCTGGTGTTAGCTCAGCGTTAGCCTGGTGTTAGCTCAGCGTTAGTATCTGGGTCAGTGTGTCAGTGAGTTTAACTGATCATTGTGACAAAGCTGATTAATGTGAACCTGTTGTTGCACCTGGACCCAGGTACTGGTGTACACCTGTCTCAGTAAAACCTGCTTTCACTGTTTAATTTCCGTGTGTTTCAGTTCATAAATCAATCACAGCTTCAGTGATTCTCATCATTTATCGTCAGTTTGTCGTGAACGTTTGTCACGTGGTCATTTCCTGAGCTCAGTGCTGAAGAAAACACAACGAGCTGGTTACAGTGGTGCACGCTGGGTAATCAGTGAGGTGACAGGACTCGTCAGGTGTCTGAGGTGCTTCACTCTGACTGATCACTGGTCACAGAGACTGATTTCTTCTCCCCCTCCCCCTCCTCAGCGGTGGCTAGCAGCGGCCAACCTGCAGCAGGACGTGTATCGTCACCTGGCCGTGTATGTACCCAGAATCCTTTGCTTGGGTCCCAGTGGGGGCAGCACCCGGGAGGAGCAGAGGGAGGAGCTGGCCTGTCAGCTGCTCCTCCTGGCTCCTCTGGAGTGGCTCCTGCTGGGGGAGGAGCCGGCGGCCGGCCTGGCTCAGCTACAGGAGAACAACCAGCCGTCACCTCTGTGTGGACACGTGTTCAAGGTGGGGGAGCCCACCTACTCCTGCAGGTAACGTCCACACACACACACACCTGCTCAGGTAATACACACTGACACGGTGTAACGTTACACTGAGACGTGTTATTGTTGTGGACACAATAATAGAAACACCTGTCACTTCAATCAACAGCTGAAGTTTTGTATTTTTTGGTCTGTCTGTGTGTGTGTCTGTCTGTGTGTTTGTGTGTGTGTCTGTCTGTGTGTTTGTGTGTTTAGGGAGTGTGCAGCTGATCCCACGTGTGTGCTGTGCATGCAGTGTTTCCTGGGCAGTGTTCACAAAGAGCATCGATACAGGGTGAGTACTCACACACACACACACACACACTGGCCTGCGGGTCGGGTTAGGGTTAACTGTGGTGTTGATACGATTGTGTGGCGTTGAACGAGCAGCGCAGCCGGTCCTCTCAGGACAGAGACACTCCTTTACCGTCTCAGTACTCTTCTGACGGCTGCAGGAGGACGTGATGATAGTCTGCGGCTCTCAGGGGTCAGAGGTCGACCTGTCAGCTGCAGGACGAGCTGTCGAGGCTGCGACTCTGCAGCTGACAGCAGGAACACTGAACACCTGTCTGTTGCAGGTGACGCCTCCAGCACACACACCAAACCATCAGAGAGGAGACGTGTCTACACTATGAGGACATGTCTGTGCTGCGAGGACGTTTTCACTGTCGTGTGTGTGTGTGTGTTGTAGATGACCACGTCAGGAGGTGGAGGTTTCTGTGACTGTGGAGATGCTGAGGCCTGGAAGAAGGGTCCTTACTGCCAGAAACACACACCTACCGACAACAACAGAGACACAGAGGAGGTGAGATGGCCGTCTGTCTGTGCACCTGTCTGTCCGCCTGTCTGTCCGCCTGTCTGTCCTCCTGTCCAGACCCTTCTGCAGGAGTGATCACTCTTGTTTGTGGCTTCAGGACCCTGTAGCTCAGCTCCCAGCTGACATGGTTGCCCGTGGTTACAGCATCTTCTCCATCATCCTGAAGTACGCTGTGGACCTGCTGACCTGGGAACAGGAAGACCAGCTGCCTTCAGGACTGGAGCCCCCGTACGAACACACACACACAGACACACACACACACACTGTTTATATTTGCGTTTATTTAATCAGGTCTTCTCCAGGTTTTCAACTAAACATGAAAACTACAGGACATCATGTAACTTTAAATCTCTGTGTTTGTGTGCATGTGTGTGTGTTTGTGTTTGTGTGTGTGTGCAGGGAGAGAGGAGACACCTACTACTGCATGTTGTTTAATGATGAAGTCCACACGTATGAGCAGGTGATCTACACTCTGCAGAAAGCCGTCAACTGCAGCCAGAAAGAAGCCGTCAGCTTCGCCACCACCGTGGACAGAGACGTCAGTGCCCATCATCATTGTTAATATGATTATAGGACAGGTGATGTCACATGTCATAATGTTCACCTGGTGTGTGTGTGTGCGCGTGTGTGTGCTCGTGTGTGCAGGGCAGGAAGTCGGTTCGATATGGAGATTTCCAGTTCTGTGAACAGGCCAAGTCTGTGATCGTGGTGAGTTCTGCCTCCACACGACACGAGCGCCGACCATAGATTGTATAAAACATGGACGTAGCACCCGTGACGTCACTCATTGGTTTCAGGGAGTCGTAACCAAACCATGGACATCTGAGCTGCGCCATCTTGGATTTTAGTGGGAATGATTAATGATAACCATAATAATAATAATAATAATAATAATAATAATATATCTGTCTGGACCGAGCTGCACTGCTGAGGCTGAGTCCACAGCCCAAAGACAAACAGAAGCCCGCGGGCTGAACCTGAGGGTTTGGACGCCGCGGGCTAAACCCTCACAGGCTTTTATCGTACGAGCGTCACGTGTTCACGGTCGTCGCCTCAGACACGAGGGCGTGATACACTCTCTGTATGTGAACTGCACACACAGATTCTCATGAACCACATGTAAATATTCTGTAATATCAACATCAATACAACAAAGGAGAACATGCAGATGTGATGAATAAAAACTAATACCATGATGATGATGATCATCATCATCATCAGAGTATCTTCAGAGTCTTTTGCTTCAGCCTCAGTTTGCTCTTGTTGTCTGGTTGTTTGTGGACAGTAGAGGGCAGGGCAGGCGTTAACCCCGGGACAAACCAGCGAACCCTGAGCTTCCTGTTTAAACATGTTAAACTGTTCACCCCGCAGAGGAACACCAGCCGGCAGTCGAAGCCTCTCAGGGTCCAGGTGATGCACTCGTCTGTCGTGGCTCATCAGTGTTTCGCTCTGAAAGCCCTGAGCTGGTTGGGACAGATCATTCAGTACTCTGGTAAGTTTGGACTTCATTACCCATGATCCTTTGTCTGCGTGTCCCTGCTGCTGTGAGAGTGCGTAAACGTTGTGTTTCAGATGGTCTGAGGAGGATCCTGTGTCAGGTTGGTCTCCAGAAAGGTCCAGAAGGAGAAAACTCCTCATTGGTTGATCGACTGATGCTCAACGACTCCAAGATGTGGAAAGGTAGGTGCCCTGTGTACCTGTACAGGTAACTACGCAAACAAGGCTATAGGTACAGTGTGTCCAGGTGTGCTGCACAGCCTCCACGAGCTGCTGCGGATTCTGTAACCACCAAAACTATATGGACAGTGTGAACACAGCACATCACACAGAAGCTAACGGTAAACGCGTGAATAACACACAAGTGAAAACCAGAAAATAAAAGAATTCAAACTGTAAAAATGAAAAAATTAAACCATTAAACCTACGAATATTAAAGAGAATAAAAAATAAGACACAAGCTGAAACCTGTAAAAGTTGAAATCAGCAGCACGGTACGGCTAACAGGGAGGGAGGGGGTGGGTGAGTGAGTGAGGGGGTGAGTGAGTGGGTGAATGTGAGTGGGTGAATGTGTGTGACTTTAATAAATAATAAACTGAGTGTTTTCCTGCTGACACTGTGTAAAACATGAGCTCTGTCTCAGAGTGAACAGGTGAGATGGACTCACCTGATCTCTGTCTGTCCACAGGAGCGAGGAACATCTACCATCAGCTGCTGATGAACAGCCTCCTCATGGACCTGAAGTACAAGAAGATCTTTGCCATCCAGTTTGCAAAGGTAACACACCTGATGGGTGGATCCTGACCAGTGCATCAGCAGGTCTGTGGTCCAATCAGAGCGCTGACAGACCTGATGCACTGTACACTGGTTTTTACTGAGCTCAGCCAGTGTACAGTTCATCTGAAACCTGCCTTTCAGTCAAACCACATGATCTTCATCGGCAGATGGAGCCGACTCCATTTCTTAACTTCTTTGTGCCTTGAAGCCAAAATGAAGCGTATGAGATCTGAAATGTCTGTTTTTCATTTCACGTCAGTTTCAGTGGGAAGTTGACAGAAAACGTTCAGGAAAAAAGATAAAAACGTACAGTGAACCCTCGTATTACTGGGGATGTGTCTGTGATCAACCGGTCACATGTTACATGTTGACACAGTTACATGTTAAACAGCAGGAAGTGCACGCTCACTAACAATAAAGATCAGCTCCTCCTGCGGGTACGATGGAACATCTCAGCTCAGTGAGCTCAGCTGATGCTGAACACACCTTCACTCGTTTAACACACGTTTAATGCTGCTGTGTGCTGACGTCCATCACATGTACCTGCACCTGTCAGGTGACTCCAACTGAGTGACTCACGGGACTGGATCCAACCAGAAGACGCTTCCAGTGTGAGTGAGCACGAGAAAGGAGCTGATCCACAGTGAACACTGGTCTGAGGTCTGTGACAGGAGATGCATTCTGCTGATCCCAGATCAGATCACACAGTTAATGCTGACTCATGCTGCTCCTCAGGTGTTTTAACCTGCTGGTCACCTGCAGCTCTCGGTCTGGTGGGGGCGCCCTCCACATGTCGGATTCCACACTGAGCGTATCGATGCATTTGAGGTTAAATTTGGGGGGGGGGGACAGGGGGCATCAGCCCGGCTGCAGTGACCTCTGACCCAGACATGAATGTCGTCCCCCTCTAGAACTACAGACGCCTCCAGACAGATTTTATGGAGGACGACCACGAGCGATTGGTGTCAGTGACCTCGCTGTCAGTTCAGCTCTTCACTGTCCCGACCATGGTGAGTCCTCCCGCTGCTGCTGTCTGCACGTCCACACACACCTCTCTCTGTCTCTGTCTGTCTCTGTCTCTCTGTCCTGCTGGTAGACTTATGAACGATTGCAGAGTGACTTTGTGAAAGACGACCATGACCGTGAGTTCTCCATCACTGACCTGTCAGTACAAATGTTCACCGCCCCGTCGCTGGTGAGTTCAGTCTGTTTGTGTCGAAGGTGAGAAAAGTTTGATTCCACCTCGTCTCAGTTCAAACTGCTTTCAGGTTTTTGGCTGTTTTAAATCATCTCTCTGAACTTCAGAGTTTCTGATGTGATGAACAGGTTAGTTGGTTCTTCATCAGCAGGTTTACACTGTTTAACTTCCACACCTGTGTTATACAGCTGCTGTGTCCACAGCCATCCATGTTCAGGTCACACACAGCTTTGGCACCTAATGTGAAATCAGTGGAATGGCCCTTTAAATCTGCAGCAGGCATGTTTGTATTTAAGTGTGTGTGTGCGTGTGCGTGTGTGTGTGTGTGTGTGTGCGCGCGCTGCAGGCCCGGATGCTGATGGTGGAGGAGAACCTGATGACCACCATCATCAGGACGTTTGTGGATCACCTCCGTCACAGAGACCTGCAGGGACGCTTCCAGTTCGACCGCTACACGTCCCAGCAAGCCTTCAAGTTTGGACGAGTTCAGAGCATCATCGGAGACCTCAAGTGAGGACCAGTTACACACCAGTTAGACACGTTTTATACCAGTTACACGCCAGTTAGATCATGTTACAGTTAGGTACCAGTTCCACATTATCTGTACAGACCAGTTTATACCAGCTATATACATATACACCAGTTATATAATGAAACCAGTTCTCCCAGTTGAACCAGTCTGTGTGTGTACAGGTATGTGCTGATCAGCCGTCCCTCAGAGTGGAGCGATCAGCTTAGACTGAAATTTCTGGAAGGTCTGGATGCTTTTCTGGAGCTGCTCAAGTGTATGCAGGTAATAAGGAGTGAGATGCACACCTGAGGTTCACCTGGACAGGTACAACCTGTCTGTCTCATCTTAGGACGTGTCTCTCTCTGTCTCTCAACATGTCTCTGTCTCAGGGTATGGACCCGGTGGTGAGACAGGTAGGGCAGCATATAGAGATGGAGCCTGAGTGGGAGGCAGCGTTCACTCTGCAGATGAAACTAACTCACATCATCTCCATGATCCAGGAGTGGTGCTCCACAGACGTGAGTGTCCACATGTACACGCCACGCACACACCACGTGCGCAAACCACGCGCACACATCACGCAGCGCTCATACACAGTACTTGGGTTAGAACTGACAGGTGAGTCAGTGGCGTCTTCACTCTGTGTGCTGGACTGACTGTTGGTCAAATCTGGATCGATTGGTGGATTTACATTTGATCACTGATAATCAATTATTGGAATATGAATTTAGTTAAAAAGCAGAATTTCCGTGTTTCAGTGTAAAACCGGTAAGTTACGGACTTTCAGACTTTTTTCACCGTTTCTGACATTTTATAAACAAAATAACTGATCAGGAACAAAATGATTGACACACATTGATCATCAGTAGCAGCCTCACTTTCTGTCTCCTGCGTGTGTGTGTGCGTGCGTCAGGAGCACGTGTTGATTGAGTCCTACAGGAAGTGTCTGATCGCGCTCAGTCACTGTCACAGCGGCCTCCCAGACGGGGAGCAGCCAATCAGCTTGAGCTTGGCCGGACACTGTGTCGAGACATTCAGGTACCAGGTGTCTCAGGAGAAAGTGTCCGTACACCTGCCGGTCTGCAGGCTGCTGGCAGGTAAACACACACACTGACACGCACACACTGACACACACTGATACACACACACACACACACACACACACACTGACACACACACACTGACACACATACTGATACATACACTGATACACACACACTGACACACACACACTGACACACACACTGATACACACACACTGATACACACTACCTCACAGAGCCAGAGGAGAGGACTGTAGGTTTGTAGCTAAGCTAACAAGGAAGCTAACGTTACCTGGTATCAATCCAAATGATCCCACTGTGCTAACAAACAAATACCACGACACAGATCAAACAACCAGACAGCAAGTAATGTAGCTAACGTTAGCTAGCTGTGGGTTTGCTAACTGTGGGTTAGCTAGCTGTGGGTTTGCTAACTGTGGGTTAGCTAGCTGTGGGTTTGCTAACTGTGGGTTAGCTAACTGTACGTTAGCTAGCTGTGGGTTAGCTAACAGTGGCTGCAGTAGCTGCTGTGAAGCGAACTTGCTCCGCCTCCTTGAGAGGAGGAGGCGGTTTCCCGGAGCAGCACATCTCCACACAGGTGTTCCTACCTCTCCTGCTGCTGAAGCTAACATCACACCAACACCACATCCTGTTGTAGCTGAACGTCTGTGGGCGGGTGATTTAACGTTAGCAGCTCTGATGCACGTGAATAAACACATGAGAGTGAAACAGCTGAAATCACAGAAATCACAGATGTAGTACAAACACTGAACATTAATAAGCCCCCCCCCCCCCCCCCCGCCCCCAGGTCTCCATGTGCTCCTCAGCAGGACAGAAGTTGCCTCTCGTTTCCCTGAGCAGCTTCCTCTGGTTAGTAACTGTCATTTCTCAGACGTCTGCTCACATTTTAAATCGAGTCTTTGGTAACATCCTCCCACTGCGTCACTGTTGACACGTGTGTGTGCGTGTGTCCTCAGGGTGAACTTAGCCCCCCCCTCCTGATTGAACTCCCCCTCCGCTGCCTGGTGCTCTGTGCCCAGGTTCATGCTGGGATGTGGAGGAGAAACGGCTTCTCCCTAATCAACCAGGTGAGTCCGTACCTGATGGTCTACACTGAAATGATCAATACTGTGATCAGCTGATTTCCTGCTGAGACATGAGTAATACACATCCAGCTGTCCGTCAGCTCACCTTATCAAACTCATCACAGACGATCAATTCACAGGTAAATTGCACAACAGAACAACAGCAACTCGTGTGTCTGTGTTTCAGATCTATTATTACCACAATGTGAAGTGCAGAGTGGAAATGTTCGACAAAGACATCATCATGCTGCAGGTAGAAACACTACTGACTCTACTGACTCTACTGACTGAGTCCACCTGGAGTCTGACAGGTGTGTTTTTGCAGGTGGGGGCGTCCATGATGGATCCAAACCACTTTCTGATGATCGTCCTGAGTCGATTCGAACTGTTTCACATTTTCAGCTCCACAGACGTCAGGAAGAGATACAGAGACGCCAATAAGGTCAGTGCTGACACTACTGACACGAACACATCAGGACGAGACACAGAGGGGCCGGAGTGGTGGGTCCTGACGCTCTGCTGTCTGTTGCACAGGATCTGGTCCAGCAGAACAACACTCTGATCGAGGAGATGCTTCACCTTGTCATCATGGTCATCGGTGAGTCCGTCTGTGCTGCTTCCGTTCTCTTTTTTACATGTACCGCGCTCTGACGGGCTTCGCCATTGCTTGACCCGTTCGAGGCTCTTCCTCGGCACCCTGCGGTCTTTGCACGCTGTGGGCCCCTGTAGAACGGTAGAGCGGACGCTGAGGACAGAGACTTCCCCTCCGGTGTCATAGGATATCTCTCCCGAACACTTACCCGACCTTCCAGCAGAGGATAGAGGAAGGTGGGAGAGCAGCTGAGCGCCCACCTTCGCCCCACGACATTGCTGTAACACGGGATTGGCTTCGTTAGGGAAGAGACTCCCACCAACAGAGGAGGGACGTCTGTCGCTGGCGGAGCTGCCAGTGTTCCCCCTCACCTGCTCGACATGGTGATTGTACTAACTTAGCCACTAACACACAGGCCGTATACACGACAGCTCCGTCTGTGTCCCGTCTTCATGGACCACACATGGCCCGTGATGGACGCCTTGGTATGTCAAGGAAGAACGGTAATGTTTCCGTGGTGAAGCTGGATATCGAACCCATGCCAGCACCGCGGCGTGTTCCCATCGCAGCTCACGGACAGAGAGAGGGAGGAGTTTCCCCCTTTAACTCAGACAGTCACTGACAGCGTGGCTGCTCCCTGGGTTCCCAGCAACGCCAGAGATGATGCAGATAGTCTATCCTATAACCTGTCAACAGGGCCTCAGCTGTCTGTCTGTCTGTCTCACACTCAGGACGTTAACACAGAAGCTGTCTGAGTGTTTACCTGCCCTGACACTCAGACAGCTCAGGTAAACAGGGTAGGTAACAGGCCTAAAATACAGAGCAGCTGTTCAAGTGTGTGTGTGTGTGTGTGTGTGTGTGTGTGTGTGTGTGTGTGTGTGTGTGTGTGTGTGTGTGTGTGTGGCACAGGTGAGCGGTATGTGGCAGGTGTCGGACAGGTGGAGCCCTTTGATGATGTCAGAAGAGAAATCATCCACCAGCTGTCAATCAGACCCATGGCTCACAGCGAGCTGGTGAAGGCTCTACCTGAGAACGTGAGACACCAAACCTGTCAGTGTGTGCACCTGTCTGTCTGTGCACCTGTCTGTCTGCGTACCTGTCTGTCTGTGTACCTGTCTGTCTCTGCACCTGTCTGTCTGTCTTACCTGTCTGTCTGTTTACCTGTCTTTCTGCGCACCTGTCTGTCTGCGTGTCTGTCTGTCTGCGCACCTGTCTGTCTGTTTACCTGTCTGTCTGTGTATCTGTCTTTCTCTGCACCTGTCTGTCTGCGCACCTGTCTGTCTGCGTACCTGTCTGTCAGTTGATCTCTGTCTGTTCTCTCTCAGGGGAATAAGGAGACTGGTCTGGAGAGAGTGATCGACAGCGTGGCTTCGTTCAGGTCAGTCTGTTTTCTTCACACTTCCACCTTAAATACACATCCACCTTCAGTCCACCTTAAAGTCTAGAATCAGCTTAGTGTTTATACTGAGGGATGAAACATGAACAGGTGGCGTGGCCGTTCAGCAAGGTGCCAGACCAGAACCACCACAGGGACGCAGAACCTTGTCATGTCTTTGTCCAGGGGCCTGATGTATCACATGATCCGTCCAGGTAGATAATTACCTGTTCAGGTGCAGCTCATTACACTGTTAACTCTATCTGTCATGTCTGCTGGAGTCAGCTGTCACTCCAACACAGAAACACCCCCCAGCTGCTGTTAGTGAAACACAGGGAAAAGAACACATCTGCCCACAGAGCTTTTCAGCAACACACCTGAAAACACCTTCATCCACCCGAGCTGACAGGTGTGTCGCAGTGCTGATGTAGTACTGTGTTCACAGGAAGCCAGGTGTGACGGGGCGGGGTCTGTATGAACTGCGTCCTGAGTGGAACAAATACTTCAACCTGTACTTCCATCACTACAGCAGAGCTGACCAGTCCAAGGTATGTCCACTGATCAGGTGATTGATCTGTGAATGAATCATCTGTGTTGGATCATGGTAATGGTGTTTGTGTGTTTCAGGCTGAGGAGGCTCAGAGGAAGCTGAGGAGACAGAATGGAGAGGACACAGGTAAACACACCTGTCCATCTCACAGATACACATCCCCACATACCTGAGTGACGTCACAGTCACAGGTAGCTGATCACTCACTGATTTAAAGGCGCGTTCTCTGCAGATCTGTGATTAATCCAGATTACACACCTGAACCAGGTGAAACGTAGCAGCAGCTCATGGTTTCAGCCCTTCTCCGTCTCACAGTCACTGAGCTGGACTGAGACGGACTGCCAGTCTGGACCCAGCATCAGTTTGATCACATGTTCCCCTCAGATGGACACACCTGAGCTGCTGTCAGTGTGAACAGGAAACAGCTCGTCAGTTCATTCAGCTCGTTTATCATCTGTGTGTGTGTGTGTGTGTGTGTGTGTGTGTGTGTGACTCAGCCCTGCCCCCCCCTCCCCCTCCCCCTCTCTGTGCTCTGTTTGGCAGTCTGGTGAACCTGCTGCAGTGTGACGTGTTGCTGGCTGTAGAGGGCGCTGTGCTGCAGTGGGCCGTGGAGCCCAGCGGGGGGGGCTGGACCGAGTCCATGCTGCAGAGGGTAAGATGGGGGAGGGGCGGGGGGATCCAGATTAAAATTTCAGTTTAATGTGGATCTCAGACTTCATGTCAGTGTTTTCTTCAGAATGGTCCTCAGGGGACACCGTAGTTTACCAATGAGAAAATCACCTGTGTAAGACGATTGGGTGGCTATGTTCACGGTTCCCTCTGTGTTCCCTCTGTTCCCTCTGTGTTCCCTCTGTGTTCCCTCTGTGTTCCCTCTGCGTTCCCTCTGCGTTCCCTTTGTGTTCTGTGTTCCCTCTGTGTTCCCTCTGCGTTCCCTCTGCGTTCCCTCTGCGTTCCCTTTGTGTTCTGTGTTCCCTCTGCGTTCCCTCTGTGTTCCCTCTGTGTTCCCTCTGCGTTCCTTCTGCGCTCCCTCTGCGTTCCTTCTGGATTCCTTCTGTGTTCCCTCTGTGTTCCCTCTGCGTTCCTTCTGGATTCCTTCTGTGTTCCCTCTGTGTTCCCTCTGCGTTCCTTCTGGATTCCTTCTGTGTTCCCTCTGCGTTCCCTCTGCGTTCCCTCTGCGTTCCCTCTGCGTTCCCTCTGCGTTCCCTCTGCGCTCCTTCTGCGCTCCCTCTGCGTTCCCTCTGGATTCCTTCTGTGTTCCCTCTGTGTTCCCTCTGCGTTCCTTCTGGATTCCTTCTGTGTTCCCTCTGCGTTCTTTCTGCGTTCCTTCTGTGTTCCCTCTGTGTTCCCTCTGCGTTCCTTCTGGATTCCTTCTGTGTTCCCTCTGCGTTCCCTCTGCGTTCCCTCTGCGTTCCCTCTGCGTTCCCTCTGCGCTCCTTCTGCGCTCCCTCTGCGTTCCCTCTGGATTCCTTCTGTGTTCCCTCTGTGTTCCCTCTGCGTTCCTTCTGGATTCCCTCTGTGTTCCCTCTGTGTTCCCTCTGCGTTCCTTCTGGATTCCTTCTGTGTTCCCTCTGCATTCTTTCTGCGTTCCTTCTGCGCTCCTTCTGCGCTCCCTCTGCGTTCCTTCTGGATTCCTTCTGTGTTCCCTCTGCGTTCCTTCTGCATTCCCTGCGTTCCTTCTCGATTCCTTCTTTGTTCCCTCTGTGTTCCGTCTGCGTTTCCTGTGTTCCCTCTGTGTTCCCTCTGTGTTCTCTCTGTGTTCTGTGTGTCCGTACAGGTGCTCCACCTGGTGGGCATGGCTCTGCTGGAGGAGCAGCAGCAGCTGGAGAACTGCAGCGGAGAGGACGTCACCTTCAACTACACCTGCAAGATCACACGTGAGTACACACACACACACACAGTGTATACACTGCTGCTGCTCTGTGGTGTGTTTGTTGTCATCGGCAGGTACTGAACATACAAACGTTGCCGCTGATGTTTCCTCATCACATCATCATCTGACCCAGTTTCTGGTTCTCACTGAGGGTGTGTGTTTACCTGTATGTGTGTGTGTTTAGGTCCAGGTGAAGCTCCCAGTACCTCAGGAAGTGTCCTGGCCTTGTTGGAGAGCCTGCAGAACGTTCCTCACCTGGAGGTCCACAAGGACATGATCACCTGGATCCTCAAGGTGATCATGCTGAAAAGTGTCAGCGACTGACCTGATCCTCAGGGGTCAGTTTGTTGCTTCTTGACTCGTTCTCGATGGATTGAAGACGGGTTTAGTCCATAGATCAGGTTCCTTGGAGAACGTTTTGTTCTTCGTTGACAAAAATGGAAACTGGTGTAGTGCGTTGTGGTTTCTGTGGGGACAGACTGTCCCTCTGCACCTCCCAGATGTTTTTCTGTCTCATTCAGACATGAAGTTGTTGCTGTAAAGTTTGTGTTTTGCTTGTTTGTGTGCAGATGGTGGCAAACATCAAAACGATGAGGGAACGAACGTCGTCCACATCCACCATCACCGTCAGCCCGGGACAGGCAGCGGAGGAGGTAAGACACCAACACTGTTCAGTAGAGAAGTGAACTGCATCAGCGTCGGCAGCTGAACGGGAAAACTCCTGCTGTCCCGCAGACGGTGAGAGACAAAGACAAGGCGGAGAGGAAGAGGAAGGCGGAGATGGCTCGGCTCCGGAGGGAGAAGATCATGGCTCAGATGTCTGAGATGCAGAAACATTTTATCAATGAGAACAAAGAACTTTTTCAACAAAGTCTGGAGGAGCTGGAGGCTTCAACCTCTGCTGCAGCGGAGAACAGGTACACCTGTACACACCTGTCTACACCTGTGAACATCTGTTGCTGCAGACACACAGGTGTGGCTGAAGTATTTCTCACCCCCCTGCCCCTCCTCGCTCTCGTCCCTCTCCTCCCATCCCAGTCCTTCCAGTTCGGTGGAGACCTGTGTTTCGCAGGTATGTGTTGGTCCCAGAAGGGTGGGCGGAGCCGAGCGTCGTCAGCTGGTGACGTGCATCCTGTGTCAGGAGGAGCAGGAGGTCAGGGGTCACGGCAGAGCCATGGTGCTGGCTGCGTTCGTCCAGAGGTCAACCGTTTTGTCCAAGAACCGCCGCCGCAATCTTCCCAACCCAGGTGAGCCTGAGTCTGACATCATCAGGACAGGAACCAATCAGACTTTATGGTTAACTGATTGACGGCTGTGTGTTTCAGAGCGGCATGACCCTTTGTTCATGCACCCTGACCTGTCTCTGGGGATTCACACAGCCAGCTGTGGACACATCATGCACGCCACCTGCTGGCAGAGGTACAACACTGCAGCAGCAGGACGTCCAGACACACACTGAACTCAGATCTGCTGCGTGTGTGTGTCTTTCTGTTGTTGTGTGGTTTTGGTTCTAAATCACTGCTGTGAGGACGCATTGTCCTCACACCTTCACACCTGTTTGAAGCTTTAGACCTGGTTTTAGGATTCAGGTTTAGTTCGGGTTTATGGAATTCATTATATCCTCAGAACTCATCTAAGACAAGAGTGTGTGTGTCTGTCTGTGTCTGTGTCTGTCTGTGTGTGTGTCTATGTGTCTGTCTGTGTGTGTGTGTGTGTCTGTCTGTGTGTGTGTCTGTGTGTCTGTGTCTGTGTGTGTCTGTCTGTGTCTGTCTGTGTCTGTCTGTCTGTGTGTGTGTGTGTGTGTGTCTGTGTCTGTGTCTGTGTCTGTGTGTGTCTGTGTGTGTGTGTGTGTGTGTGTGTGTGTGTGTGTGTCTGTCTGTCTGTCTGTCTGTCTGTCTGTCTGTCCGTGTGTGTGTGTGTGTGTGTGTCTGTCTGTGTGTGTCTGTCTGTCTGTCTGTGTGTGTGTGTCTGTGTCTGTCTGTGTGTCTGTCTGTGTGTGTGTGTGTGTGTGTCTGTCTGTCTGTCTGTCTGTCTGTCTGTCTGTCTGTCTGTCTGTCTGTCCGTGTGTGTGTGTCTGTGTGTGTCTGTCTGTCTGTCTGTCTGTCTGTGTGTGTCTGTGTCTGTCTGTGTGTGTCTGTCTGTGTGTGTGTGTGTGTGTCTGTCTGTGTGTTAAGGTACTTTGAGGCGGTGCAGTTGAAGGAGCAGAGGCGTCAGCAGCGTCTTCGAGGTCACACCAGCTACGACGTGGAGAACGGAGAATTCCTCTGTCCGCTCTGCGAGTGTCTGAGCAACACTGTGATCCCTCTGCTGCCACACACACTCTCACCTGACCACAGGTACACAGCTATAAACACAGCATATCTCAGGTACACGCTCACACGCTCCCAGAGCTGCTGTGTGTCGTAAGCCAGTGGGTTCCAGTCACAGATTTGTTGATAGATAAACTAATGTTGTTACCTGACAGGTGTGCTCTCTCTCTTTCTCTCAGTGTCAGTCATCCCAGTCTGGAGGTGTGGCTCACGACGACCAGACAGCAGATAACCGCGCTACACTTCGCCCACAGGAAGCAGTCTGACGGTCAGTCACCTGTCAGTCATGTAGAGGGCGGAGTCACGCCGAGTCAGGCACTCGCAAATATCTGTGTGTGTGTTAATGTGTGTTTTTTTGGGGGCGTGTGTTTCAGGTGCAGCAGAGGGGGCGGAGCCAGCAGTTACTGAAGGATTCATGGTCAACTTCAGTCCACAGTGAGTCAGCAGCTGTTTGAGGTCAGGCACAGACCTGCATCAGAATCAGAATCAGAATCAGAAAACTTTATTGCCAGGTATGTTACACATACAAGGAATTTGACGTGGTGTTGTTGGTGCAAGTTTGAACAAGAAAAGAAAGTTTTAATACTAATACTAAAATAAGAGAAAGAGGAAAGTACTAAGTGGAAGAAAGTCTGTACAAATAATAACACACGTTATGTCCACAGGGTCTGCGTCTGTGGCATGTGTCAAAGAAACATATGTGAAGTAAACTATCAGGGGCGGGGGGGATGGGGAGGCAGGGGGGCGGACTCCACAGCTGGATCCAGAGGACAGGAAGTGTCAGTTAGCAGTTAGCAGGGACACACAGCAGCAGGGTGTATAACAAACAGCTGTTCACATGATGATGTCACTTCCCTCAGGAACCCGTTCTCCAGCAGCATCAGTGAGATGATCACCACCTTCAGCATGTCCACCTACAAGGTGGGACTGAAAGTGAACCCTAACGAGCAGGACCAGCGGGTCCCCGTCCTCAGCTGGTCCACCTGCGCCTACACCATCCAGAGTATAGGTACACACACTGCGGGATTACAGGTGTATATACACACCTGAGCGGTCAGAGATCACCTTGACAGTGTTTTTCTTTGCAGAGCGCCTTCTGATGGATGAGGAGAAGCCGTTGTTTGGAAGTTTACCTTGCCGACAGGTAACACACACTCTTTGTTCAGACCAGTTAAAGAGAGAGAAGCAGGGGCAGAGCTCAGTGAGGCGGCCGTGGTCGTGGTACAGGTGAATGACACACAGCTTGTAAAGCTCTGAGCCATAGGTCGGCTTGAAAAGTGCTGTTTACCTGAGCTGGACGACATCACTGCTGCTTTCAGATCAGTTTGGTGAAAATCAGGTTGCAGCTGACTAGTAATGGTCACAGTTGCAGTGAGTTGTAGGCATAGGTGTGTGGGAGCTGACTGCAGGCTGGCCTGAGATCAGTCAGAGCAAACTGATCTCAAACCAGCCTCACGTAAATGATAAAAATGTACCTGAGAACGGAGGTGGAGCTTCTCTCAGGTTCACCTGAGGCTTGTAATGACTGACAACATGAGGACCATAAGGATTCAATATTCAGCACTAAGATTAACAGAGCAGGTAGAACTCAGGTGTGTCACCTGTCTGTGTGTGTGTGTGTGTGTGTGTGTGTGTGTGTGTGTGTGTGTGTGTGTGTGTGTGTGTGTGTTGCAGGACGACTGTCTGAGCTCTCTCACCAAGTTCAGCTCAGCCTGTTGGACTGCAGCTCCTCTGAAAACAGTTCACACACACTTCATCAGACTGTTCGCAGGTAAACACACAACACAACGTACACATGCACACACTCATTTTCTGTCACACACACACAGTGATAAACTGTTGTATGAGTTTGTAAGTTGTGTGTGTGTGTGTGTGTTGCAGCCCTGGTTCCAGACTCTCTGGTGGAAAACACTCCCTGTATCCTCGACTTTGACATGTTTCACCTGCTGGTGAGTTTCATCACCTGAGATCCAGTTTGTTTATTTCCGTTTTAAATTTAGTTGAGAGTTGAGAGGAAGACAGTGGAGTTATTGTTTCCTCAGAGCCACAGACACGGAGAGGACTGTAGGTTTGTAGCTAAGCTAACAAGGAAGCTAACATTACCTGGCATAGCCTTTGAATTATGCATCAACCCAAATGATCCCACTGTGCTAGCAAACAAATACATGACACAGATCAAACAACCAGACAGCAAGTAATGCTAACGTTAGCTAGGCTATGGGTTAGCTAGGCTGTGTGTTAGCTAGCTGTGGGTTAGCTAGGCTGTGGGTTAGCTAGCAGTGGCTGCAGTAGCTCCTGTGAAGCTAAAGTGCAGAGAGGAGGAGGCGGTTTCCTGGAGCAGCACAGCTCCACACAGGTGTTCCCACCTCTCCTGCTGCTGAAGCTAACATCACACCAACACCACTTCCTGTTGTAGAACATGAGCTGAACGTCTGTTGGCGGGTGATTTAACGTTAGCAGACACACAAATGTGACGCAGGTACCTGCTCACTAACCAACCGGTTAGGATTAGCTATCACCACCATTAGCAAACGAGACAGCTGTGACCTGCTGACCTCTGCACCTTTGACCTCAGTTTGAAATGTCAGTGTTTCTCTCTGCAGGTTTACAGTGTGTTGTCCTACAGTTCGGTTCACCGTCTGGACCAATCAGGACAGAGCGTGGTCGACTCAGCCCACCTCCACCTCCTTCACCTGGTCACTGTGGCTCACCTGGTTCAGATCCTGCTCACCTCCACCACAGGTGACTCTCACACACACACTAACGGTGTGTAGTTCCACATAAAGTACCTCTGTTTCTACCTGTCTCTCACCTGTTTGTCTCTCTCCTGTCTGTCTGTAGAGGAGGTGTGTATGGATCAGGACAGTGGAGGATCAGAGGAGGAGGAGCTCACCTGTCAGCTCTACGACACACTAAGGAAACACCTGGGCAGGTGAGCACACACACACAGAGACAGGTGAGTCACCTACCAGGTGTTCTCCAGACTTAAACAGCATGAATGATTCAGTCAGCCGTCTTCAGATCAGCAAATCAACAACGTGAAAAATATTCAGCTACGTTTTTCTTCACGTTCAGTTTCCACACACGTGGCATTCTGTACATTTAGGAACAGACAACAGGCAGGTAAGAAATATATGAATCTTTTTTATTTATTGTTTTTTAACTCTGTGTGTGTGTGTATTGATCAGTGTGTTACCTCAGGTTTCCTCTGGGTGGCAGTTGTGGCGTTGTGTGAAAGCCGGTGTCCTGCCGTTCCTCCGAGCTGCCGCACTCTTCTTTCACTACCTGAACTCTACAGCGCCGCCTGCTGACCTGCTGGGTAACGACACCACAACACACAGAGACACACACACAACACAGAGACACACAACACAGAGGCACACATAATGTTCAGTGTTTTTATTTAAACATGAACATCCTGATCACACTTCCTGAACATCCTGTGTGTGTGTGTGTGTGTGTGTGTGTGTGTGTGTGTGTGTGTGTGTTGTAGTTGCAGGTCCTGGTCAGTGGGAGGCGCTGTGCAGCTACCTCAGTCTGCCCTCCAACCTGCTGCAGCTCCACCAAAGCCAACACACCCTGCTGGAGCCACTGATATACAGGTAACACACACACACACTCTGACCCTGACTCTTAACTGAGCCGTGTTTGGTTTGACCTTCCTGGGCGAACAAACTGGTTTCTCACTGTGTGCTTCTGTGATGTGTGTGACGTCGTCCAGGTGGTGTTGTCATCCAGGTGTGAGACAGACGCTGCTGGGGGGCGGAGCCATCGTCAGGTTCCCCAGAGAGTCGAACAGACTGATCGAGCTGCCAGAAGATTACAGCGCCCTGATCAACCAGGCGTCCAGCTTCACGTCAGTACGCACATGCTACATGTGACGCACACACGTTACGTATCACACAAATAGACGTGCTGATGAACATCACAGGATCAGAGCGGCGCCACGCCTCATGCTGCTCCAGGTGTACGTGTCAGTACAGTGTACCTCTCTGTGTGTTACCTGTGCAGGTGTCCACGCTCAGGTGGAGATAAGTCTCGTGCTCCCACTCTGTGCCTGGTCTGCGGCTCCATGTTGTGTTCTCAGAGTTACTGCTGTCAGACAGAGGTGGACGGAGAGGACGTAGGAGCCTGCACCGCCCACACCTTCACCTGTGGAGCCGGCCTCGGACTCTTCCTCAGGTAACATACCTGCTGCTGCTGTCATCAATCAGACATTCGTGGTCCCTGAGGATGAAATGTGACTCTGATGTTCGTTAGACTGTGGCTCACACGCCAGAGTCCTCTTCATCCTCTGACCTGTATATGAACGTGTAATAACGTGTTAATAGCAGGACGTAGCTGTTCATACAGCAGCCTCCACTCATGTGTCCACAGGAGTTAGAGCTGAAGACATGAACTCTGACAGAGACCAGTTCGTCTTCATGTTCTGATTCTACACATAAATACGATTTGTTTTCTGATTCGTTGTCTCTGTGATGAGCTTTCACCTGCTTCAGTTACCTGCCTGTACACCTGGTTATTACTGCCACTGAACAGGTACTGCAGCACCTGTTCAGCAGGGATTGATTGTTTTGTGTGTGTGTGTGTGTGTGTGTGTGTGTGTGTGTGTGTGTGTGTGTGTGTGTGTGTGTGTGTATAGGGTCAGAGAAAGTCAGGTGTTGTTTGTAGCAGGTAAAACAAAGGGCTGTTTCTATCCTCCTCCTTACCTGGACGACTACGGAGAGACCGACCAGGGACTCAAGTAGGTGTTTCCTGCACGCTGTTGTTCACGTTGTGGGGACTTGGCTGAAGGAGGGCGAGTCCCCACAACGCATCTGTGTCAACACATGAATGTCCCCACAACATGAGTAATACACAGTGATACAGACACAGTCTGTTTTAGGCTGAATACCGCACCTTCACTGACTCCTCCCCCAAGCACAGGTGTGTTTGAGCTGTTCATTTCTACCTGATACACCTGCTGACAGCTGAGGTCCTGATGTAAGACATGTTACAGTCGCAGACAGAGACACAGACAGACACACAGGCACAGACAGACACAGAGACAGTCACAGAGACACAGACAGACACAGTCACAGACACACAGACACAGACTGAGACAGTCACAGACAGACAGACAGAATCAATAAACTGATGTTTTAATCTGCGTTTTGTTTTGTTTTGTTTTATGTCCATGTTTGTTTTGATTGTATTTCCTTTGTGTTTATTGGTTGTTTGTTTACTTGTTTATTTCTCTGTGTGCGTCTGTTTGTTTGTGTTTACCTGTGTGTGTCCCTGCAGGCGGGGGAACCCCCTCCACCTGTGTTCGGAGCGTTACAGAAAGATCGAGCGTCTGTGGCGGCAGCATGGTGTCACTGAGGTCATCGGTCACGCTCAGGAGGCCAATCAGACGCTGGTCGCCATCGACTGGCAGCACCTGTGATATTTTGCTCGGCTCCGCCCCCTGACTCTCAGAAAAACAGCCAGTGATTGGTTTTCAGCATTTACCCTGCCCCCTTTTTAATAATGACCAATCAGCTTCCTGCAGCCCAGCGCTGAGCTCAGATCAGCTTTCAGGGATTTTTTCAGGACGTTTGTTTTCTGTCTGACCTTTGACCTCCTCCATGTTTCAGCTCCCCGTCAGAGAGAGGCAGTAACGCTGACTCCAGGTCAGTTAGGATCCTTTGGGTTTGATGTTTTAGTAGAAATTTCTTCTGACTCTGTGAAACTTTAAAAATCCACATCAAGTTCTGTTTCCTAACAGAGCAAAAGCCCTGCCCACCTGCTGCTGTCACACAGGTTGATTGACAGGCGGTTTCAAACAAACAAGCAGCTCAAATTGACGTGAGTCCTTCAGACTTAACCTCATCCATGCAAAACAGTCACATGATTTCAGATGGCCCCGCCCATATTTCTGATTGGCTCACAGGTTCAAACAGGTGTGTTGCACAGATTATTCACTTCTCAAAGAGCAGCTGATAGATTTTCTGTCAATCAACTAATCGATGCATCTTTACTCTGAATTTAATTTCCTGATCTGCTAAGTTTTCAGTTTCCATGGCGACAGATTCCCAGGGTTAACGTGAAGCTTCAAACCACATTTTATTAAAAACAGGAACATTAATAATCATATAAAGCATTTTCTGTCATCAGACAGAGCTCGGGGTCGGTGCTTCAGCTGAGTATTGATCAGTTCGACAACCTATCAAAGCACATATCAGCTGCGTATTGATGAGGAGCGAACGGCTGAGAGCGGATCTGTTTTTTACTTTAGTCGTGTTGTTTTAACGTTTTATTTAAAGAGACTTTGGGAGCGTGTGCTTTGTGTGTTTGCTGTTGCTGTGTTTTTATGGGTTTGACTTTGTGCTGAAATGTGAGAGGAAAACGAATCTCCATCCTTTTTTCTTTAAACGAGTGAAAAATTATTTTCAGATTTTTTCACTTGTTTAAGATAAAATTTTCAAACTGACGAACAAAGAAAATCAGTTTTACACTGAAGATGTTTACGTTTATTGAGGGTCAGCTGATGGTCGTGGCAGCATGTCGCCTCCTACCCGCTGCTTTACTTATCACTTCTGACTTGTTCATATGTGAATTCTTGTATAAATGAGGAAATGTACAATATTGTATAAGAATTACAAAAACCAATAAAAACGTTAAAAGGAGCAAATCTTTCTGTTTGGATTCATTTGTTCACAAAGTCCGATTTGATTCATTTTGCACAAAATCACAATTGATGTTTGCTGAAAGCACACAGCAGCTTCACACCACATTCTGTATTATGTATAACCTACTGACACACAACATTACACCCAAAGAGCAGGGCAGACACTCCCTTTAACAGGAAGATGCCTGGAACATCCGTCCCTGCCCGCCCCCCCCCCCCCTCTCTTTCCAGGAGCCACGAAAGAAGGGGGGGGGGGGGGGGGGCAGGGAGGGAGAGAGAGACAGAGACAGGGAGGTAGAAGAGGGAGAGGGAGAACTTCTTAGAAGTCACAGTATAGTATGGCGTTTTTTTTCGGCCAAAAAAAGTCAAAAATTTTTTTGACCTCAAAATGTCATGAAAAACGTCATAGTATAGTATGGCATTTTTTTCGGCCAAAAAAAGTCAAAAATTTTTTTTGACCTCAAAATGTCATGAAAAACGTCATAGTATAGTATGGCGTTTTTTTCGGCCAAAAAAAGTCAAAATTTTTTTTTACCTCAAAATGTCATGAAAAACGTCATAGTATAGTAACGCGTAAAAATTGGACAAAAAAAGTCAAAAAATTTTTTGACCTCAAAATGTCATAAAAAACGTCATAGTATAGTATGGCGTTTTTTTCGGCCAAAAAAAGTCAAAATTTTTTTTGACCTCAAAATGTCATAAAAAACATCATAGTATAGTATGGCATCAAAATTGGACAAAAAAAGTCAAAATTTTTTGACCTCAAAAAGTCATAAAAAACGTCATAGTATAGTATGGCATCAAAATTGGACAAAAAAAGTCAAAATTTTTTTTGACCTCAAAAAGTCATAAAAAACGTCATAGTATAGTATGGCGTTTTTTTCGGCCAAAAAAAGTCAAAAATTTTTTTGACCTCAAAAAGTCATAAAAAACGTCATAGTATAGTATGGCGTTTTTTTCGGCCAAAAAAAGTCAAAAATTTTTTTGACCTCAAAATGTCATAAAAAACGTCATAGTATAGTAAGGCGTCAAAATTGGACAAAAAAAGTCAAAATTTTTTTTGACCTCAAAAAGTCATAAAAAACGTCATAGTATAGTATGGCGTTTTTTTCGGCCAAAAAAAGTCAAAATTTTTTTGACCTCAAAATGTCATAAAAAACATCACAGTATAGTAAGGCTTCAACATTGGACAAAAAAAGTCAAAATTTTTTTTGACCTCAAAAAGTCATAAAAACGTCATAGTATAGTATGGCGTTTTTTTCGGCCAAAAAAAGTCAAAATTTTTTTTGACCTCAAAATGTCATAAAAAACGTCATAGTATAGTAAGGCATCAAAATTGGACAAAAAAAGTCAAAAATTTTTTTGACCTCAAAAAGTCATAAAAAACGTCATAGTATAGTATGGCGTTTTTTTCGGCCAAAAAAGTCAAAATTTTTTTTGACCTCAAAAAGTCATAAAAAACGTCATAGTATAGTATGGCGTTTTTTTCGGCCAAAAAAAGTCAAAATTTTTTTGACCTCAAAATGTCATAAAAAACATCACAGTATAGTAAGGCTTCAAAATTGGACAAAAAAAGTCAAAATTTTTTTTGACCTCAAAAAGTCATAAAAAACGTCATAGTATAGTATGGCGTTTTTTTCGGCCAAAAAAAGTCAAAAATTTTTTTGACCTCAAAAAGTCATAAAAAACGTCATAGTATAGTATGGCGTTTTTTTCGGCCAAAAAAAGTCAAAATTTTTTTGACCTCAAAATGTCATAAAAAACATCACAGTATAGTAAGGCTTCAACATTGGACAAAAAAAGTCAAAATTTTTTTTGACCTCAAAAAGTCATAAAAACGTCATAGTATAGTATGGCGTTTTTTTCGGCCAAAAAAAGTCAAAATTTTTTTTGACCTCAAAATGTCATAAAAAACGTCATAGTACAGTAAGGCATCAAAATTGGACAAAAAAAGTCAAAATTTTTTTTGACCTCAAAAAGTCATAAAAAACGTCATAGTATAGTATGGCGTTTTTTTCGGCCAAAAAAGTCAAAATTTTTTTTGACCTCAAAAAGTCATAAAAAACGTCATAGTATAGTATGGCGTTTTTTTCGGCCAAAAAAAGTCAAAATTTTTTTGACCTCAAAATGTCATAAAAAACATCACAGTATAGTAAGGCTTCAAAATTGGACAAAAAAAGTCAAAAATTTTTTTGACCTCAAAATGTCATAAAAAACGTCATAGTGTAGTAAGGCGTCAAAATTGGACAAAAAAAGTCAAAATTTTTTTTGACCTCAAAATTTCATAAAAAAACGTCATAGTATAGTAAGGCGTCAAAATTGGACAAAAAAAGTCAAAATTTTTTTTGACCTCAAAATTTCATAAAAAACGTCATAGTATAGTAAGGCACCAAAATTGGACAAAAAAAGTCAAAATTTTTTTTGACCTCAAAAAGTCATAAAAAACGTCATAGTATAGTAAGGCGTCAAAATTGGACAAAAAAAGTCAAAAATTTTTTTGACCTCAAAATGTCATAAAAAACGTCATAGTATAGTAAGGCATCAAAATTGGACAAAAAAAGTCAAAATTTTTTTTGACCTCAAAAAGTCATAAAAAACGTCATAGTATAGTATGGCGTTTTTTTCGGCCAAAAAAAGTCAAAATTTTTTTTGACCTCAAAAAGTCATAAAAAACGTCATAGTATAGTATGGCGTTTTTTTCGGCCAAAAAAAGTCAAATTTTTTTTGACCTCAAAATGTCATGAAAAACGTCATAGTATAGTATGGCGTTTTTTTCGGCCAAAAAAAGTCAAAATTTTTTTTGACCTCAAAATGTCATAAAAAACGTCATAGTATAGTAAGGCGTCAAAATTGGACAAAAAAAGTCAAAATTTTTTGACCTCAAAAAGTCATAAAAAACGTCATAGTATAGTATGGCGTTTTTTTCGGCCAAAAAAGTCAAAATTTTTTTTGACCTCAAAAAGTCATAAAAAACGTCATAGTATAGTATGGCGTTTTTTTCGGCCAAAAAAAGTCAAAATTTTTTTTGACCTCAAAAAGTCATAAAAAACGTCATAGTATAGTATGGCGTTTTTTTCGGCCAAAAAAAGTCAAAATTTTTTTGACCTCAAAAAGTCATAAAAAACGTCATAGTATAGTATGGCGTTTTTTTCGGCCAAAAAAAGTCAAAATTTTTTTTGACCTCAAAAAGTCATAAAAAACGTCATAGTATAGTATGGCGTTTTTTTCGGCCAAAAAAAGTCAAATTTTTTTTGACCTCAAAATGTCATGAAAAACGTCATAGTATAGTATGGCGTTTTTTTCGGCCAAAAAAAGTCAAATTTTTTTTGACCTCAAAATGTCATGAAAAACGTCATAGTATAGTATGGCGTTTTTTTCGGCCAAAAAAAGTCAAAATTTTTTTTGACCTCAAAATGTCATAAAAAACGTCATAGTATAGTAAGGCGTCAAAATTGGACAAAAAAAGTCAAAATTTTTTGACCTCAAAAAGTCATAAAAAACGTCATAGTATAGTATGGCATCAAAATTGGACAAAAAAAGTCAAAATTTTTTTTGACCTCAAAAAGTCATAAAAAACGTCATAGTATAGTATGGCGTTTTTTTCGGCCAAAAAAAGTCAAAATTTTTTTTGACCTCAAAAAGTCATAAAAAACGTCATAGTATAGTATGGCGTTTTTTTCGGCCAAAAAAAGTCAAAATTTTTTTGACCTCAAAATGTCATAAAAAACATCACAGTATAGTAAGGCTTCAACATTGGACAAAAAAAGTCAAAATTTTTTTTGACCTCAAAAAGTCATAAAAACGTCATAGTATAGTATGGCGTTTTTTTCGGCCAAAAAAAGTCAAAATTTTTTTTGACCTCAAAATGTCATAAAAAACGTCATAGTATAGTAAGGCATCAAAATTGGACAAAAAAAGTCAAAATTTTTTTTGACCTCAAAAAGTCATAAAAAACGTCATAGTATAGTATGGCGTTTTTTTCGGCCAAAAAAGTCAAAATTTTTTTTGACTTCAAAAAGTCATAAAAAACGTCATAGTATAGTATGGCGTTTTTTTCGGCCAAAAAAAGTCAAAATTTTTTTGACATCAAAATGTCATAAAAAACATCACAGTATAGTAAGGCATCAAAATTGGACAAAAAAAGTCAAAATTTTTTTTGACCTCAAAAAGTCATAAAAACGTCATAGTATAGTATGGCGTTTTTTTCGGCCAAAAAAAGTCAAAATTTTTTTTGACCTCAAAAAGTCATAAAAAACGTCATAGTATAGTATGGCGTTTTTTTCGGCCAAAAAAAGTCAAAATTTTTTTGACCTCAAAAAGTCATAAAAAACGTCATAGTATAGTATGGCGTTTTTTTCGGCCAAAAAAAGTCAAAATTTTTTTTGACCTCAAAAAGTCATAAAAAACGTCATAGTATAGTATGGCGTTTTTTTCGGCCAAAAAAGTCAAAATTTTTTTTAACCTCAAAATGTCATAAAAAACGTCATAGTATAGTAAGGCATCAAAATTGGACAAAAAAAGTCAAAATTTTTTTTGACCTCAAAAAGTCATAAAAAACGTCATAGTATAGTATGGCGTTTTTTTCGGCCAAAAAAGTCAAAATTTTTTTTGACCTCAAAAAGTCATAAAAAACGTCATAGTATAGTATGGCGTTTTTTTCGGCCAAAAAAAGTCAAAATTTTTTTGACCTCAAAATGTCATAAAAAACATCACAGTATAGTAAGGCTTCAAAATTGGACAAAAAAAGTCAAAATTTTTTTTGACCTCAAAAAGTCATAAAAAACGTCATAGTATAGTATGGCGTTTTTTTCGGCCAAAAAAAGTCAAAAATTTTTTTGACCTCAAAAAGTCATAAAAAACGTCATAGTATAGTATGGCGTTTTTTTCGGCCAAAAAAAGTCAAAATTTTTTTGACCTCAAAATGTCATAAAAAACATCACAGTATAGTAAGGCTTCAACATTGGACAAAAAAAGTCAAAATTTTTTTTGACCTCAAAAAGTCATAAAAACGTCATAGTATAGTATGGCGTTTTTTTCGGCCAAAAAAAGTCAAACTTTTTTTTGACCTCAAAATGTCATAAAAAACGTCATAGTATAGTAAGGCATCAAAATTGGACAAAAAAAGTCAAAATTTTTTTTGACCTCAAAAAGTCATAAAAAACGTCATAGTATAGTATGGCGTTTTTTTCGGCCAAAAAAGTCAAAATTTTTTTTGACCTCAAAAAGTCATAAAAAACGTCATAGTATAGTATGGCGTTTTTTTCGGCCAAAAAAAGTCAAAATTTTTTTGACCTCAAAATGTCATAAAAAACATCACAGTATAGTAAGGCTTCAAAATTGGACAAAAAAAGTCAAAATTTTTTTTGACCTCAAAAAGTCATAAAAAACGTCATAGTATAGTATGGCGTTTTTTTCGGCCAAAAAAAGTCAAAAAATTTTTTGACCTCAAAAAGTCATAAAAAACGTCATAGTATAGTATGGCGTTTTTTTCGGCCAAAAAAAGTCAAAATTTTTTTGACCTCAAAATGTCATAAAAAACATCACAGTATAGTAAGGCTTCAACATTGGACAAAAAAAGTCAAAATTTTTTTTGACCTCAAAAAGTCATAAAAACGTCATAGTATAGTATGGCGTTTTTTTCGGCCAAAAAAAGTCAAAATTTTTTTTGACCTCAAAATGTCATAAAAAACGTCATAGTATAGTAAGGCATCAAAATTGGACAAAAAAAGTCAAAATTTTTTTTGACCTCAAAAAGTCATAAAAAACGTCATAGTATAGTATGGCGTTTTTTTCGGCCAAAAAAGTCAAAATTTTTTTTGACCTCAAAAAGTCATAAAAAACGTCATAGTATAGTATGGCGTTTTTTTCGGCCAAAAAAAGTCAAAATTTTTTTGACCTCAAAATGTCATAAAAAACATCACAGTATAGTAAGGCTTCAAAATTGGACAAAAAAAGTCAAAAATTTTTTTGACCTCAAAATGTCATAAAAAACGTCATAGTGTAGTAAGGCGTCAAAATTGGACAAAAAAAGTCAAAATTTTTTTTGACCTCAAAATTTCATAAAAAAACGTCATAGTATAGTAAGGCGTCAAAATTGGACAAAAAAAGTCAAAATTTTTTTTGACCTCAAAATTTCATAAAAAACATCATAGTATAGTAAGGCACCAAAATTGGACAAAAAAAGTCAAAAATTTTTTTGACCTCAAAAAGTCATAAAAAACGTCATAGTATAGTAAGGCGTCAAAATTGGACAAAAAAAGTCAAAAATTTTTTTGACCTCAAAATGTCATAAAAAACGTCATAGTATAGTAAGGCATCAAAATTGGACAAAAAAAGTCAAAATTTTTTTTGACCTCAAAAAGTCATAAAAAACGTCATAGTATAGTATGGCGTTTTTTTCGGCCAAAAAAAGTCAAAATTTTTTTTGACCTCAAAAAGTCATAAAAAACGTCATAGTATAGTATGGCGTTTTTTTCGGCCAAAAAAAGTCAAAATTTTTTTGACCTCAAAATGTCATAAAAAACATCACAGTATAGTAAGGCTTCAACATTGGACAAAAAAAGTCAAAATTTTTTTTGACCTCAAAAAGTCATAAAAACGTCATAGTATAGTATGGCGTTTTTTTCGGCCAAAAAAAGTCAAAATTTTTTTTGACCTCAAAATGTCATAAAAAACGTCATAGTATAGTAAGGCATCAAAATTGGACAAAAAAAGTCAAAATTTTTTTTGACCTCAAAAAGTCATAAAAAACGTCATAGTATAGTATGGCGTTTTTTTCGGCCAAAAAAGTCAAAATTTTTTTTGACCTCAAAAAGTCATAAAAAACGTCATAGTATAGTATGGCGTTTTTTTCGGCCAAAAAAAGTCAAAATTTTTTTGACCTCAAAATGTCATAAAAAACATCACAGTATAGTAAGGCATCAAAATTGGACAAAAAAAGTCAAAATTTTTTTTGACCTCAAAAAGTCATAAAAACGTCATAGTATAGTATGGCGTTTTTTTCGGCCAAAAAAGTCAAAATTTTTTTTGACCTCAAAATGTCATAAAAAACGTCATAGTATAGTAAGGCATCAAAATTGGACAAAAAAAGTCAAAATTTTTTTTGACCTCAAAAAGTCATAAAAAACGTCATATTATAGTATGGCGTTTTTTTCGGCCAAAAAAGTCAAAATTTTTTTTGACCTCAAAAAGTCATAAAAAACGTCATAGTATAGTATGGCGTTTTTTTCGGCCAAAAAAAGTCAAAATTTTTTTGACCTCAAAAAGTCATAAAAAACGTCATAGTATAGTATGGCGTTTTTTTTCGGCCAAAAAAGTCAAAATTTTTTTTGACCTCAAAAAGTCATAAAAAACGTCATAGTATAGTATGGCGTTTTTTTCGGCCAAAAAAGTCAAAATTTTTTTTGACCTCAAAATTTCATAAAAAACGTCATAGTATAGTAAGGCACCAAAATTGGACAAAAAAAGTCAAAAATTTTTTTGACCTCAAAAAGTCATAAAAAACGTCATAGTATAGTATGGCGTTTTTTTCGGCCAAAAAAAGTCAAAATTTTTTTTGACCTCAAAATGTCATAAAAAAACGTCATAGTATAGTAAGGCATCAAAATTGGACAAAAAAAGTCAAAATTTTTTTTGACCTCAAAAAGTCATAAAAAACGTCATAGTATAGTATGGCGTTTTTTTCGGCCAAAAAAGTCAAAATTTTTTTTGACCTCAAAAAGTCATAAAAAACGTCATAGTATAGTATGGCGTTTTTTTCGGCCAAAAAAAGTCAAAATTTTTTTGACCTCAAAATGTCATAAAAAACATCACAGTATAGTAAGGCTTCAAAATTGGACAAAAAAAGTCAAAATTTTTTTTGACCTCAAAAAGTCATAAAAAACGTCATAGGATAGTATGGCGTTTTTTTCGGCCAAAAAAGTCAAAATTTTTTTTGACCTCAAAAAGTCATAAAAAACGTCATAGTATAGTATGGCGTTTTTTTCGGCCAAAAAAGTCAAAAATTTTTTTGACCTCAAAAAGTCATAAAAAACGTCATAGTATAGTATGGCGTTTTTTTCGGCCAAAAAAAGTCAAAATTTTTTTGACCTCAAAATGTCATAAAAAACGTCATAGTATAGTAAGGCGTCAAAATTGGACAAAAAAAGTCAAAATTTTTTTTGACCTCAAAATTTCATAAAAAAACGTCATAGTATAGTAAGGCGTCAAAATTGGACAAAAAAAGTCAAAATTTTTTTTGACCTCAAAATTTCATAAAAAAACGTCATAGTATAGTATGGCGTTTTTTTCGGCCAAAAAAAGTCAAAATTTTTTTTGACCTCAAAAAGTCATAAAAAACGTCATAGTATAGTATGGCGTTTTTTTCGGCCAAAAAAAGTCAAAATTTTTTTGACCTCAAAAAGTCATAAAAAACGTCATAGTATAGTATGGCGTTTTTTTCGGCCAAAAAAAGTCAAAATTTTTTTTGACCTCAAAAAGTCATAAAAAACGTCATAGTATAGTATGGCGTTTTTTTCGGCCAAAAAAAGTCAAAATTTTTTTGACCTCAAAATGTCATAAAAAACATCACAGTATAGTAAGGCTTCAAAATTGGACAAAAAAAGTCAAAATTTTTTTTGACCTCAAAAAGTCATAAAAAACGTCATAGTATAGTATGGCGTTTTTTTCGGCCAAAAAAAGTCAAAATTTTTTTTGACCTCAAAAAGTCATAAAAAACGTCATAGTATAGTATGGCGTTTTTTTCGGCCAAAAAAAGTCAAAATTTTTTTGACCTCAAAATGTCATAAAAAACATCACAGTATAGTAAGGCTTCAACATTGGACAAAAAAAGTCAAAATTTTTTTTGACCTCAAAAAGTCATAAAAACGTCATAGTATAGTATGGCGTTTTTTTCGGCCAAAAAAAGTCAAAATTTTTTTTGACCTCAAAATGTCATAAAAAACGTCATAGTATAGTAAGGCATCAAAATTGGACAAAAAAAGTCAAAATTTTTTTTGACCTCAAAAAGTCATAAAAAACGTCATAGTATAGTATGGCGTTTTTTTCGGCCAAAAAAGTCAAAATTTTTTTTGACCTCAAAAAGTCATAAAAAACGTCATAGTATAGTATGGCGTTTTTTTCGGCCAAAAAAAGTCAAAATTTTTTTGACCTCAAAATGTCATAAAAAACATCACAGTATAGTAAGGCTTCAAAATTGGACAAAAAAAGTCAAAAATTTTTTTGACCTCAAAATGTCATAAAAAACGTCATAGTGTAGTAAGGCGTCAAAATTGGACAAAAAAAGTCAAAATTTTTTTTGACCTCAAAATTTCATAAAAAAACGTCATAGTATAGTAAGGCGTCAAAATTGGACAAAAAAAGTCAAAATTTTTTTTGACCTCAAAATTTCATAAAAAACATCATAGTATAGTAAGGCACCAAAATTGGACAAAAAAAGTCAAAATTTTTTTTGACCTCAAAAAGTCATAAAAAACGTCATAGTATAGTAAGGCGTCAAAATTGGACAAAAAAAGTCAAAAATTTTTTTGACCTCAAAATGTCATAAAAAACGTCATAGTATAGTAAGGCATCAAAATTGGACAAAAAAAGTCAAAATTTTTTTTGACCTCAAAAAGTCATAAAAAACGTCATAGTATAGTATGGCGTTTTTTTCGGCCAAAAAAAGTCAAAATTTTTTTTGACCTCAAAAAGTCATAAAAAACGTCATAGTATAGTATGGCGTTTTTTTCGGCCAAAAAAAGTCAAAATTTTTTTGACCTCAAAATGTCATAAAAAACGTCACAGTATAGTAAGGCTTCAACATTGGACAAAAAAAGTCAAAATTTTTTTTGACCTCAAAAAGTCATAAAAACGTCATAGTATAGTATGGCGTTTTTTTCGGCCAAAAAAGTCAAAATTTTTTTTGACCTCAAAATGTCATAAAAAACGTCATAGTATAGTAAGGCATCAAAATTGGACAAAAAAAGTCAAAATTTTTTTTGACCTCAAAAAGTCATAAAAAACGTCATATTATAGTATGGCGTTTTTTTCGGCCAAAAAAGTCAAAATTTTTTTTTGACCTCAAAAAGTCATAAAAAACGTCATAGTATAGTATGGCGTTTTTTTCGGCCAAAAAAAGTCAAAATTTTTTTGACCTCAAAAAGTCATAAAAAACGTCATAGTATAGTATGGCGTTTTTTTCGGCCAAAAAAGTCAAAATTTTTTTTGACCTCAAAAAGTCATAAAAAACGTCATAGTATAGTATGGCGTTTTTTTCGGCCAAAAAAGTCAAAATTTTTTTTGACCTCAAAATTTCATAAAAAACGTCATAGTATAGTAAGGCACCAAAATTGGACAAAAAAAGTCAAAATTTTTTTTGACCTCAAAAAGTCATAAAAAACGTCATAGTATAGTATGGCGTTTTTTTCGGCCAAAAAAAGTCAAAATTTTTTTTGACCTCAAAATGTCATAAAAAAACGTCATAGTATAGTAAGGCATCAAAATTGGACAAAAAAAGTCAAAATTTTTTTTGACCTCAAAAAGTCATAAAAAACGTCATAGTATAGTATGGCGTTTTTTTCGGCCAAAAAAGTCAAAATTTTTTTTGACCTCAAAAAGTCATAAAAAACTTCACAGTATAGTAAGGCTTCAAAATTGGACAAAAAAAGTCAAAATTTTTTTTGACCTCAAAAAGTCATAAAAAACGTCATAGTATAGTATGGCGTTTTTTTCGGCCAAAAAAGTCAAAATTTTTTTTGACCTCAAAAAGTCATAAAAAACGTCATAGTATAGTATGGCGTTTTTTTCGGCCAAAAAAAGTCAAAATTTTTTTGACCTCAAAATGTCATAAAAAACATCACAGTATAGTAAGGCTTCAAAATTGGACAAAAAAAGTCAAAATTTTTTTTGACCTCAAAAAGTCATAAAAAACGTCATAGGATAGTATGGCGTTTTTTTCGGCCAAAAAAGTCAAACTTTTTTTTGACCTCAAAAAGTCATAAAAAACGTCATAGTATAGTATGGCGTTTTTTTCGGCCAAAAAAGTCAAAAAATTTTTTGACCTCAAAAAGTCATAAAAAACGTCATAGTATAGTATGGCGTTTTTTTCGGCCAAAAAAAGTCAAAATTTTTTTGACCTCAAAATGTCATAAAAAACGTCATAGTATAGTAAGGCGTCAAAATTGGACAAAAAAAGTCAAAATTTTTTTTGACCTCAAAAAGTCATAAAAAACGTCATAGTATAGTATGGCGTTTTTTTCGGCCAAAAAAGTCAAAATTTTTTTTGACCTCAAAAAGTCATAAAAAACGTCATAGTATAGTATGGCGTTTTTTTCGGCCAAAAAAAGTCAAAATTTTTTTTGACCTCAAAAAGTCATAAAAAACGTCATAGTATAGTATGGCGTTTTTTTCGGCCAAAAAAAGTCAAAATTTTTTTTGACCTCAAAAAGTCATAAAAAACGTCATAGTATAGTATGGCGTTTTTTTCGGCCAAAAAAAGTCAAATTTTTTTTGACCTCAAAATGTCATAAAAAACGTCATAGTATAGTAAGGCATCAAAATTGGACAAAAAAAGTCAAAATTTTTTTTGACCTCAAAAAGTCATAAAAACGTCATAGTATAGTATGGCGTTTTTTTCGGCCAAAAAAGTCAAAATTTTTTTTGACCTCAAAATGTCATAAAAAACGTCATAGTATAGTAAGGCATCAAAATTGGACAAAAAAAGTCAAAATTTTTTTTGACCTCAAAAAGTCATAAAAAACGTCATAGTATAGTATGGCGTTTTTTTCGGCCAAAAAAGTCAAAATTTTTTTTGACCTCAAAAAGTCATAAAAAACGTCATAGTATAGTATGGCGTTTTTTTCGGCCAAAAAAAGTCAAAATTTTTTTGACCTCAAAAAGTCATAAAAAACGTCATAGTATAGTATGGCGTTTTTTTCGGCCAAAAAAGTCAAAATTTTTTTTGACCTCAAAAAGTCATAAAAAACGTCATAGTATAGTATGGCGTTTTTTTCGGCCAAAAAAGTCAAAATTTTTTTTGACCTCAAAAAGTCATAAAAAACGTCATAGTATAGTATGGCGTTTTTTTTCGGCCAAAAAAAGTCAAAATTTTTTTGACCTCAAAAAGTCATAAAAAACGTCATAGTATAGTATGGCGTTTTTTTCGGCCAAAAAAGTCAAAATTTTTTTTGACCTCAAAAAGTCATAAAAAACGTCATAGTATAGTATGGCGTTTTTTTCGGCCAAAAAAAGTCAAAATTTTTTTTGACCTCAAAATGTCATAAAAAAACGTCATAGTATAGTAAGGCATCAAAATTGGACAAAAAAAGTCAAAATTTTTTTTGACCTCAAAAAGTCATAAAAAACGTCATAGTATAGTATGGCGTTTTTTTCGGCCAAAAAAGTCAAAATTTTTTTTGACCTCAAAAAGTCATAAAAAACATCACAGTATAGTAAGGCTTCAAAATTGGACAAAAAAAGTCAAAATTTTTTTTGACCTCAAAAAGTCATAAAAAACGTCATAGTATAGTATGGCGTTTTTTTCGGCCAAAAAAGTCAAAATTTTTTTTGACCTCAAAATTTCATAAAAAACGTCATAGTATAGTAAGGCACCAAAATTGGACAAAAAAAGTCAAAATTTTTTTTGACCTCAAAAAGTCATAAAAACGTCATAGTATAGTATGGCGTTTTTTTCGGCCAAAAAAAGTCAAAATTTTTTTTGACCTCAAAATGTCATAAAAAACGTCATAGTATAGTAAGGCATCAAAATTGGACAAAAAAAGTCAAAATTTTTTTTGACCTCAAAAAGTCATAAAAAACGTCATAGTATAGTATGGCGTTTTTTTCGGCCAAAAAAGTCAAAATTTTTTTTGACCTCAAAAAGTCATAAAAAACGTCATAGTATAGTATGGCGTTTTTTTCGGCCAAAAAAAGTCAAAATTTTTTTGACCTCAAAATGTCATAAAAAACATCACAGTATAGTAAGGCATCAAAATTGGACAAAAAAAGTCAAAATTTTTTTTGACCTCAAAAAGTCATAAAAACGTCATAGTATAGTATGGCGTTTTTTTCGGCCAAAAAAGTCAAAATTTTTTTTGACCTCAAAATGTCATAAAAAACGTCATAGTATAGTAAGGCATCAAAATTGGACAAAAAAAGTCAAAATTTTTTTTGACCTCAAAAAGTCATAAAAAACGTCATATTATAGTATGGCGTTTTTTTCGGCCAAAAAAGTCAAAATTTTTTTTGACCTCAAAAAGTCATAAAAAACGTCATAGTATAGTATGGCGTTTTTTTCGGCCAAAAAAAGTCAAAATTTTTTTGACCTCAAAAAGTCATAAAAAACGTCATAGTATAGTATGGCGTTTTTTTCGGCCAAAAAAGTCAAAATTTTTTTTGACCTCAAAAAGTCATAAAAAACGTCATAGTATAGTATGGCGTTTTTTTCGGCCAAAAAAGTCAAAATTTTTTTTGACCTCAAAATTTCATAAAAAACGTCATAGTATAGTAAGGCACCAAAATTGGACAAAAAAAGTCAAAATTTTTTTTGACCTCAAAAAGTCATAAAAAACGTCATAGTATAGTATGGCGTTTTTTTCGGCCAAAAAAAGTCAAAATTTTTTTTGACCTCAAAATGTCATAAAAAAACGTCATAGTATAGTAAGGCATCAAAATTGGACAAAAAAAGTCAAAATTTTTTTTGACCTCAAAAAGTCATAAAAAACGTCATAGTATAGTATGGCGTTTTTTTCGGCCAAAAAAGTCAAAATTTTTTTTGACCTCAAAAAGTCATAAAAAACGTCATAGTATAGTATGGCGTTTTTTTCGGCCAAAAAAAGTCAAAATTTTTTTGACCTCAAAATGTCATAAAAAACATCACAGTATAGTAAGGCTTCAAAATTGGACAAAAAAAGTCAAAATTTTTTTTGACCTCAAAAAGTCATAAAAAACGTCATAGGATAGTATGGCGTTTTTTTCGGCCAAAAAAGTCAAAATTTTTTTTGACCTCAAAAAGTCATAAAAAACGTCATAGTATAGTATGGCGTTTTTTTCGGCCAAAAAAGTCAAAAATTTTTTTGACCTCAAAAAGTCATAAAAAACGTCATAGTATAGTATGGCGTTTTTTTCGGCCAAAAAAAGTCAAAATTTTTTTGACCTCAAAATGTCATAAAAAACGTCATAGTATAGTAAGGCGTCAAAATTGGACAAAAAAAGTCAAAATTTTTTTTGACCTCAAAATTTCATAAAAAAACGTCATAGTATAGTAAGGCGTCAAAATTGGACAAAAAAAGTCAAAATTTTTTTTGACCTCAAAATTTCATAAAAAAACGTCATAGTATAGTATGGCGTTTTTTTCGGCCAAAAAAAGTCAAAATTTTTTTTGACCTCAAAAAGTCATAAAAAACGTCATAGTATAGTATGGCGTTTTTTTCGGCCAAAAAAAGTCAAAATTTTTTTGACCTCAAAAAGTCATAAAAAACGTCATAGTATAGTATGGCGTTTTTTTCGGCCAAAAAAAGTCAAAATTTTTTTTGACCTCAAAAAGTCATAAAAAACGTCATAGTATAGTATGGCGTTTTTTTCGGCCAAAAAAAGTCAAAATTTTTTTGACCTCAAAATGTCATAAAAAACATCACAGTATAGTAAGGCTTCAAAATTGGACAAAAAAAGTCAAAATTTTTTTTGACCTCAAAAAGTCATAAAAAACGTCATAGTATAGTATGGCGTTTTTTTCGGCCAAAAAAAGTCAAAAATTTTTTTGACCTCAAAAAGTCATAAAAAACGTCATAGTATAGTATGGCGTTTTTTTCGGCCAAAAAAAGTCAAAATTTTTTTGACCTCAAAATGTCATAAAAAACATCACAGTATAGTAAGGCTTCAACATTGGACAAAAAAAGTCAAAATTTTTTTTGACCTCAAAAAGTCATAAAAACGTCATAGTATAGTATGGCGTTTTTTTCGGCCAAAAAAAGTCAAAATTTTTTTTGACCTCAAAATGTCATAAAAAACGTCATAGTATAGTAAGGCATCAAAATTGGACAAAAAAAGTCAAAATTTTTTTTGACCTCAAAAAGTCATAAAAAACGTCATAGTATAGTATGGCGTTTTTTTCGGCCAAAAAAGTCAAAATTTTTTTTGACCTCAAAAAGTCATAAAAAACGTCATAGTATAGTATGGCGTTTTTTTCGGCCAAAAAAAGTCAAAATTTTTTTGACCTCAAAATGTCATAAAAAACATCACAGTATAGTAAGGCTTCAAAATTGGACAAAAAAAGTCAAAAATTTTTTTGACCTCAAAATGTCATAAAAAACGTCATAGTGTAGTAAGGCGTCAAAATTGGACAAAAAAAGTCAAAATTTTTTTTGACCTCAAAATTTCATAAAAAAACGTCATAGTATAGTAAGGCGTCAAAATTGGACAAAAAAAGTCAAAATTTTTTTTGACCTCAAAATTTCATAAAAAACATCATAGTATAGTAAGGCACCAAAATTGGACAAAAAAAGTCAAAATTTTTTTTGACCTCAAAAAGTCATAAAAAACGTCATAGTATAGTAAGGCGTCAAAATTGGACAAAAAAAGTCAAAAATTTTTTTGACCTCAAAATGTCATAAAAAACGTCATAGTATAGTAAGGCATCAAAATTGGACAAAAAAAGTCAAAATTTTTTTTGACCTCAAAAAGTCATAAAAAACGTCATAGTATAGTATGGCGTTTTTTTCGGCCAAAAAAAGTCAAAATTTTTTTTGACCTCAAAAAGTCATAAAAAACGTCATAGTATAGTATGGCGTTTTTTTCGGCCAAAAAAAGTCAAAATTTTTTTGACCTCAAAATGTCATAAAAAACATCACAGTATAGTAAGGCTTCAACATTGGACAAAAAAAGTCAAAATTTTTTTTGACCTCAAAAAGTCATAAAAACGTCATAGTATAGTATGGCGTTTTTTTCGGCCAAAAAAGTCAAAATTTTTTTTGACCTCAAAATGTCATAAAAAACGTCATAGTATAGTAAGGCATCAAAATTGGACAAAAAAAGTCAAAATTTTTTTTGACCTCAAAAAGTCATAAAAAACGTCATATTATAGTATGGCGTTTTTTTCGGCCAAAAAAGTCAAAATTTTTTTTTGACCTCAAAAAGTCATAAAAAACGTCATAGTATAGTATGGCGTTTTTTTCGGCCAAAAAAAGTCAAAATTTTTTTGACCTCAAAAAGTCATAAAAAACGTCATAGTATAGTATGGCGTTTTTTTCGGCCAAAAAAGTCAAAATTTTTTTTGACCTCAAAAAGTCATAAAAAACGTCATAGTATAGTATGGCGTTTTTTTCGGCCAAAAAAGTCAAAATTTTTTTTGACCTCAAAATTTCATAAAAAACGTCATAGTATAGTAAGGCACCAAAATTGGACAAAAAAAGTCAAAATTTTTTTTGACCTCAAAAAGTCATAAAAAACGTCATAGTATAGTATGGCGTTTTTTTCGGCCAAAAAAAGTCAAAATTTTTTTTGACCTCAAAATGTCATAAAAAAACGTCATAGTATAGTAAGGCATCAAAATTGGACAAAAAAAGTCAAAATTTTTTTTGACCTCAAAAAGTCATAAAAAACGTCATAGTATAGTATGGCGTTTTTTTCGGCCAAAAAAGTCAAAATTTTTTTTGACCTCAAAAAGTCATAAAAAACTTCACAGTATAGTAAGGCTTCAAAATTGGACAAAAAAAGTCAAAATTTTTTTTGACCTCAAAAAGTCATAAAAAACGTCATAGTATAGTATGGCGTTTTTTTCGGCCAAAAAAGTCAAAATTTTTTTTGACCTCAAAAAGTCATAAAAAACGTCATAGTATAGTATGGCGTTTTTTTCGGCCAAAAAAAGTCAAAATTTTTTTGACCTCAAAATGTCATAAAAAACATCACAGTATAGTAAGGCTTCAAAATTGGACAAAAAAAGTCAAAATTTTTTTTGACCTCAAAAAGTCATAAAAAACGTCATAGGATAGTATGGCGTTTTTTTCGGCCAAAAAAGTCAAACTTTTTTTTGACCTCAAAAAGTCATAAAAAACGTCATAGTATAGTATGGCGTTTTTTTCGGCCAAAAAAGTCAAAAAATTTTTTGACCTCAAAAAGTCATAAAAAACGTCATAGTATAGTATGGCGTTTTTTTCGGCCAAAAAAAGTCAAAATTTTTTTGACCTCAAAATGTCATAAAAAACGTCATAGTATAGTAAGGCGTCAAAATTGGACAAAAAAAGTCAAAATTTTTTTTGACCTCAAAAAGTCATAAAAAACGTCATAGTATAGTATGGCGTTTTTTTCGGCCAAAAAAGTCAAAATTTTTTTTGACCTCAAAAAGTCATAAAAAACGTCATAGTATAGTATGGCGTTTTTTTCGGCCAAAAAAAGTCAAAATTTTTTTTGACCTCAAAAAGTCATAAAAAACGTCATAGTATAGTATGGCGTTTTTTTTCGGCCAAAAAAAGTCAAAATTTTTTTTGACCTCAAAAAGTCATAAAAAACGTCATAGTATAGTATGGCGTTTTTTTCGGCCAAAAAAAGTCAAATTTTTTTTGACCTCAAAATGTCATAAAAAACGTCATAGTATAGTAAGGCATCAAAATTGGACAAAAAAAGTCAAAATTTTTTTTGACCTCAAAAAGTCATAAAAACGTCATAGTATAGTATGGCGTTTTTTTCGGCCAAAAAAGTCAAAATTTTTTTTGACCTCAAAATGTCATAAAAAACGTCATAGTATAGTAAGGCATCAAAATTGGACAAAAAAAGTCAAAATTTTTTTTGACCTCAAAAAGTCATAAAAAACGTCATAGTATAGTATGGCGTTTTTTTCGGCCAAAAAAGTCAAAATTTTTTTTGACCTCAAAAAGTCATAAAAAACGTCATAGTATAGTATGGCGTTTTTTTCGGCCAAAAAAAGTCAAAATTTTTTTGACCTCAAAAAGTCATAAAAAACGTCATAGTATAGTATGGCGTTTTTTTCGGCCAAAAAAGTCAAAATTTTTTTTGACCTCAAAAAGTCATAAAAAACGTCATAGTATAGTATGGCGTTTTTTTCGGCCAAAAAAGTCAAAATTTTTTTTGACCTCAAAATTTCATAAAAAACGTCATAGTATAGTAAGGCACCAAAATTGGACAAAAAAAGTCAAAATTTTTTTTGACCTCAAAAAGTCATAAAAAACGTCATAGTATAGTATGGCGTTTTTTTCGGCCAAAAAAAGTCAAAATTTTTTTTGACCTCAAAATGTCATAAAAAAACGTCATAGTATAGTAAGGCATCAAAATTGGACAAAAAAAGTCAAAATTTTTTTTGACCTCAAAAAGTCATAAAAAACGTCATAGTATAGTATGGCGTT
Source organism: Toxotes jaculatrix (assembly GCF_017976425.1). NCBI lineage: Eukaryota > Metazoa > Chordata > Actinopteri > Toxotidae > Toxotes > Toxotes jaculatrix. Next base: position 174,588 of record NC_054404.1, read on the forward strand.
TTTTTCGGCCAAAAAAGTCAAAATTTTTTTTGACCTCAAAAAGTCATAAAAAACGTCATAGTATAGTATGGCGTTTTTTTCGGCCAAAAAAAGTCAAAATTTTTTTGACCTCAAAATGTCATAAAAAACATCACAGTATAGTAAGGCATCAAAATTGGACAAAAAAAGTCAAAATTTTTTTTGACCTCAAAAAGTCATAAAAACGTCATAGTATAGTATGGCGTTTTTTTCGGCCAAAAAAGTCAAAATTTTTTTTGACCTCAAAATGTCATAAAAAACGTCATAGTATAGTAAGGCATCAAAATTGGACAAAAAAAGTCAAAATTTTTTTTGACCTCAAAAAGTCATAAAAAACGTCATAGTATAGTATGGCGTTTTTTTCGGCCAAAAAAGTCAAAATTTTTTTTGACCTCAAAAAGTCATAAAAAACGTCATAGTATAGTATGGCGTTTTTTTCGGCCAAAAAAAGTCAAAATTTTTTTGACCTCAAAAAGTCATAAAAAACGTCATAGTATAGTATGGCGTTTTTTTCGGCCAAAAAAGTCAAAATTTTTTTTGACCTCAAAAAGTCATAAAAAACGTCATAGTATAGTATGGCGTTTTTTTCGGCCAAAAAAAGTCAAAATTTTTTTTGACCTCAAAAAGTCATAAAAAACGTCATAGTATAGTATGGCGTTTTTTTCGGCCAAAAAAAGTCAAATTTTTTTTGACCTCAAAATGTCATGAAAAACGTCATAGTATAGTAAGGCGTCAAAATTGGACAAAAAAAGTCAAAATTTTTTGACCTCAAAAAGTCATAAAAAACGTCATAGTATAGTATGGCATCAAAATTGGACAAAAAAAGTCAAAATTTTTTTTGACCTCAAAAAGTCATAAAAAACGTCATAGTATAGTATGGCGTTTTTTTCGGCCAAAAAAAGTCAAAATTTTTTTTGACCTCAAAAAGTCATAAAAAACGTCATAGTATAGTATGGCGTTTTTTTCGGCCAAAAAAAGTCAAAATTTTTTTGACCTCAAAATGTCATAAAAAACATCACAGTATAGTAAGGCTTCAACATTGGACAAAAAAAGTCAAAATTTTTTTTGACCTCAAAAAGTCATAAAAACGTCATAGTATAGTATGGCGTTTTTTTCGGCCAAAAAAAGTCAAAATTTTTTTTGACCTCAAAATGTCATAAAAAACGTCATAGTATAGTAAGGCATCAAAATTGGACAAAAAAAGTCAAAATTTTTTTTGACCTCAAAAAGTCATAAAAAACGTCATAGTATAGTATGGCGTTTTTTTCGGCCAAAAAAGTCAAAATTTTTTTTGACCTCAAAAAGTCATAAAAAACGTCATAGTATAGTATGGCGTTTTTTTCGGCCAAAAAAAGTCAAAATTTTTTTGACCTCAAAATGTCATAAAAAACGTCACAGTATAGTAAGGCATCAAAATTGGACAAAAAAAGTCAAAATTTTTTTTGACCTCAAAAAGTCATAAAAACGTCATAGTATAGTATGGCGTTTTTTTCGGCCAAAAAAGTCAAAATTTTTTTTGACCTCAAAATGTCATAAAAAACGTCATAGTATAGTAAGGCATCAAAATTGGACAAAAAAAGTCAAAATTTTTTTTGACCTCAAAAAGTCATAAAAAACGTCATAGTATAGTATGGCGTTTTTTTCGGCCAAAAAAGTCAAAATTTTTTTTGACCTCAAAAAGTCATAAAAAACGTCATAGTATAGTATGGCGTTTTTTTTCGGCCAAAAAAAGTCAAAATTTTTTTGACCTCAAAAAGTCATAAAAAACGTCATAGTATAGTATGGCGTTTTTTTCGGCCAAAAAAGTCAAAATTTTTTTTGACCTCAAAAAGTCATAAAAAACGTCATAGTATAGTATGGCGTTTTTTTCGGCCAAAAAGTCAAAATTTTTTTTGACCTCAAAATTTCATAAAAAACGTCATAGTATAGTAAGGCACCAAAATTGGACAAAAAAAGTCAAAATTTTTTTTGACCTCAAAAAGTCATAAAAAACGTCATAGTATAGTATGGCGTTTTTTTCGGCCAAAAAAAGTCAAAATTTTTTTTGACCTCAAAATGTCATAAAAAAACGTCATAGTATAGTAAGGCATCAAAATTGGACAAAAAAAGTCAAAATTTTTTTTGACCTCAAAAAGTCATAAAAAACGTCATAGTATAGTATGGCGTTTTTTTCGGCCAAAAAAGTCAAAATTTTTTTTGACCTCAAAAAGTCATAAAAAACATCACAGTATAGTAAGGCTTCAAAATTGGACAAAAAAAGTCAAAATTTTTTTTGACCTCAAAAAGTCATAAAAAACGTCATAGTATAGTATGGCGTTTTTTTCGGCCAAAAAAGTCAAAAATTTTTTTGACCTCAAAAAGTCATAAAAAACGTCATAGTATAGTATGGCGTTTTTTTCGGCCAAAAAAAGTCAAAATTTTTTTGACCTCAAAATGTCATAAAAAACATCACAGTATAGTAAGGCTTCAAAATTGGACAAAAAAAGTCAAAATTTTTTTTGACCTCAAAAAGTCATAAAAAACGTCATAGGATAGTATGGCGTTTTTTTCGGCCAAAAAAGTCAAAATTTTTTTTGACCTCAAAAAGTCATAAAAAACGTCATAGTATAGTATGGCGTTTTTTTCGGCCAAAAAAGTCAAAAAATTTTTTGACCTCAAAAAGTCATAAAAAACGTCATAGTATAGTATGGCGTTTTTTTCGGCCAAAAAAAGTCAAAATTTTTTTGACCTCAAAATGTCATAAAAAACGTCATAGTATAGTAAGGCGTCAAAATTGGACAAAAAAAGTCAAAATTTTTTTTGACCTCAAAAAGTCATAAAAAACGTCATAGTATAGTATGGCGTTTTTTTCGGCCAAAAAAAGTCAAAATTTTTTTTGACCTCAAAAAGTCATAAAAAACGTCATAGTATAGTATGGCGTTTTTTTCGGCCAAAAAAAGTCAAAATTTTTTTTGACCTCAAAAAGTCATAAAAAACGTCATAGTATAGTATGGCGTTTTTTTCGGCCAAAAAAAGTCAAATTTTTTTTGACCTCAAAATGTCATGAAAAACGTCATAGTATAGTAAGGCGTCAAAATTGGACAAAAAAAGTCAAAATTTTTTGACCTCAAAAAGTCATAAAAAACGTCATAGTATAGTATGGCGTTTTTTTCGGCCAAAAAAAGTCAAAATTTTTTTTGACCTCAAAAAGTCATAAAAAACGTCATAGTATAGTATGGCGTTTTTTTCGGCCAAAAAAAGTCAAAATTTTTTTTGACCTCAAAAAGTCATAAAAAACGTCATAGTATAGTATGGCGTTTTTTTCGGCCAAAAAAAGTCAAAATTTTTTTGACCTCAAAATGTCATAAAAAACATCACAGTATAGTAAGGCTTCAACATTGGACAAAAAAAGTCAAAATTTTTTTTGACCTCAAAAAGTCATAAAAACGTCATAGTATAGTATGGCGTTTTTTTCGGCCAAAAAAAGTCAAAATTTTTTTTGACCTCAAAATGTCATAAAAAACGTCATAGTATAGTAAGGCATCAAAATTGGACAAAAAAAGTCAAAATTTTTTTTGACCTCAAAAAGTCATAAAAAACGTCATAGTATAGTATGGCGTTTTTTTCGGCCAAAAAAGTCAAAATTTTTTTTGACCTCAAAAAGTCATAAAAAACGTCATAGTATAGTATGGCGTTTTTTTCGGCCAAAAAAAGTCAAAATTTTTTTGACCTCAAAATGTCATAAAAAACATCACAGTATAGTAAGGCATCAAAATTGGACAAAAAAAGTCAAAATTTTTTTTGACCTCAAAAAGTCATAAAAACGTCATAGTATAGTATGGCGTTTTTTTCGGCCAAAAAAGTCAAAATTTTTTTTGACCTCAAAATGTCATAAAAAACGTCATAGTATAGTAAGGCATCAAAATTGGACAAAAAAAGTCAAAATTTTTTTTGACCTCAAAAAGTCATAAAAAACGTCATAGTATAGTATGGCGTTTTTTTCGGCCAAAAAAGTCAAAATTTTTTTTGACCTCAAAAAGTCATAAAAAACGTCATAGTATAGTATGGCGTTTTTTTCGGCCAAAAAAAGTCAAAATTTTTTTGACCTCAAAAAGTCATAAAAAACGTCATAGTATAGTATGGCGTTTTTTTCGGCCAAAAAAGTCAAAATTTTTTTTGACCTCAAAAAGTCATAAAAAACGTCATAGTATAGTATGGCGTTTTTTTCGGCCAAAAAGTCAAAATTTTTTTTGACCTCAAAATTTCATAAAAAACGTCATAGTATAGTAAGGCACCAAAATTGGACAAAAAAAGTCAAAATTTTTTTTGACCTCAAAAAGTCATAAAAAACGTCATAGTATAGTATGGCGTTTTTTTCGGCCAAAAAAAGTCAAAATTTTTTTTGACCTCAAAATGTCATAAAAAAACGTCATAGTATAGTAAGGCATCAAAATTGGACAAAAAAAGTCAAAATTTTTTTTGACCTCAAAAAGTCATAAAAAACGTCATAGTATAGTATGGCGTTTTTTTCGGCCAAAAAAGTCAAAATTTTTTTTGACCTCAAAAAGTCATAAAAAACATCACAGTATAGTAAGGCTTCAAAATTGGACAAAAAAAGTCAAAATTTTTTTTGACCTCAAAAAGTCATAAAAAACGTCATAGTATAGTATGGCGTTTTTTTTCGGCCAAAAAAGTCAAAATTTTTTTTGACCTCAAAAAGTCATAAAAAACGTCATAGTATAGTATGGCGTTTTTTTCGGCCAAAAAAAGTCAAAATTTTTTTGACCTCAAAATGTCATAAAAAACATCACAGTATAGTAAGGCATCAAAATTGGACAAAAAAAGTCAAAATTTTTTTTGACCTCAAAAAGTCATAAAAACGTCATAGTATAGTATGGCGTTTTTTTCGGCCAAAAAAGTCAAAATTTTTTTTGACCTCAAAATGTCATAAAAAACGTCATAGTATAGTAAGGCATCAAAATTGGACAAAAAAAGTCAAAATTTTTTTTGACCTCAAAAAGTCATAAAAAACGTCATAGTATAGTATGGCGTTTTTTTCGGCCAAAAAAGTCAAAATTTTTTTTGACCTCAAAAAGTCATAAAAAACATCACAGTATAGTAAGGCTTCAAAATTGGACAAAAAAAGTCAAAATTTTTTTTGACCTCAAAAAGTCATAAAAAACGTCATAGTATAGTATGGCGTTTTTTTCGGCCAAAAAAGTCAAAATTTTTTTTGACCTCAAAAAGTCATAAAAAACGTCATAGTATAGTATGGCGTTTTTTTCGGCCAAAAAAAGTCAAAATTTTTTTGACCTCAAAATGTCATAAAAAACATCACAGTATAGTAAGGCATCAAAATTGGACAAAAAAAGTCAAAATTTTTTTTGACCTCAAAAAGTCATAAAAACGTCATAGTATAGTATGGCGTTTTTTTCGGCCAAAAAAGTCAAAATTTTTTTTGACCTCAAAATGTCATAAAAAACGTCATAGTATAGTAAGGCATCAAAATTGGACAAAAAAAGTCAAAATTTTTTTTGACCTCAAAAAGTCATAAAAAACGTCATAGTATAGTATGGCGTTTTTTTCGGCCAAAAAAGTCAAAATTTTTTTTGACCTCAAAAAGTCATAAAAAACGTCATAGTATAGTATGGCGTTTTTTTCGGCCAAAAAAAGTCAAAATTTTTTTGACCTCAAAAAGTCATAAAAAACGTCATAGTATAGTATGGCGTTTTTTTCGGCCAAAAAAGTCAAAATTTTTTTTGACCTCAAAAAGTCATAAAAAACGTCATAGTATAGTATGGCGTTTTTTTCGGCCAAAAAGTCAAAATTTTTTTTGACCTCAAAATTTCATAAAAAACGTCATAGTATAGTAAGGCACCAAAATTGGACAAAAAAAGTCAAAATTTTTTTTGACCTCAAAAAGTCATAAAAAACGTCATAGTATAGTATGGCGTTTTTTTCGGCCAAAAAAAGTCAAAATTTTTTTTGACCTCAAAATGTCATAAAAAAACGTCATAGTATAGTAAGGCATCAAAATTGGACAAAAAAAGTCAAAATTTTTTTTGACCTCAAAAAGTCATAAAAAACGTCATAGTATAGTATGGCGTTTTTTTCGGCCAAAAAAGTCAAAATTTTTTTTGACCTCAAAAAGTCATAAAAAACATCACAGTATAGTAAGGCTTCAAAATTGGACAAAAAAAGTCAAAATTTTTTTTGACCTCAAAAAGTCATAAAAAACGTCATAGTATAGTATGGCGTTTTTTTCGGCCAAAAAAGTCAAAAATTTTTTTGACCTCAAAAAGTCATAAAAAACGTCATAGTATAGTATGGCGTTTTTTTCGGCCAAAAAAAGTCAAAATTTTTTTGACCTCAAAATGTCATAAAAAACATCACAGTATAGTAAGGCTTCAAAATTGGACAAAAAAAGTCAAAATTTTTTTTGACCTCAAAAAGTCATAAAAAACGTCATAGGATAGTATGGCGTTTTTTTCGGCCAAAAAAGTCAAAATTTTTTTTGACCTCAAAAAGTCATAAAAAACGTCATAGTATAGTATGGCGTTTTTTTCGGCCAAAAAAGTCAAAAAAATTTTTGACCTCAAAAAGTCATAAAAAACGTCATAGTATAGTATGGCGTTTTTTTCGGCCAAAAAAAGTCAAAATTTTTTTGACCTCAAAATGTCATAAAAAACGTCATAGTATAGTAAGGCGTCAAAATTGGACAAAAAAAGTCAAAATTTTTTTTGACCTCAAAAAGTCATAAAAAACGTCATAGTATAGTATGGCGTTTTTTTCGGCCAAAAAAAGTCAAAATTTTTTTTGACCTCAAAAAGTCATAAAAAACGTCATAGTATAGTATGGCGTTTTTTTCGGCCAAAAAAAGTCAAAATTTTTTTTGACCTCAAAAAGTCATAAAAAACGTCATAGTATAGTATGGCGTTTTTTTCGGCCAAAAAAAGTCAAAATTTTTTTTGACCTCAAAAAGTCATAAAAAACGTCATAGTATAGTATGGCGTTTTTTTCGGCCAAAAAAAGTCAAATTTTTTTTGACCTCAAAATGTCATAAAAAACGTCATAGTATAGTAAGGCATCAAAATTGGACAAAAAAAGTCAAAATTTTTTTTGACCTCAAAAAGTCATAAAAACGTCATAGTATAGTATGGCGTTTTTTTCGGCCAAAAAAGTCAAAATTTTTTTTGACCTCAAAATGTCATAAAAAACGTCATAGTATAGTAAGGCATCAAAATTGGACAAAAAAAGTCAAAATTTTTTTTGACCTCAAAAAGTCATAAAAAACGTCATAGTATAGTATGGCGTTTTTTTCGGCCAAAAAAGTCAAAATTTTTTTTGACCTCAAAAAGTCATAAAAAACGTCATAGTATAGTATGGCGTTTTTTTCGGCCAAAAAAAGTCAAAATTTTTTTGACCTCAAAAAGTCATAAAAAACGTCATAGTATAGTATGGCGTTTTTTTCGGCCAAAAAAGTCAAAATTTTTTTTGACCTCAAAAAGTCATAAAAAACGTCATAGTATAGTATGGCGTTTTTTTCGGCCAAAAAAGTCAAAATTTTTTTTGACCTCAAAATTTCATAAAAAACGTCATAGTATAGTAAGGCACCAAAATTGGACAAAAAAAGTCAAAATTTTTTTTGACCTCAAAAAGTCATAAAAAACGTCATAGTATAGTATGGCGTTTTTTTCGGCCAAAAAAAGTCAAAATTTTTTTTGACCTCAAAATGTCATAAAAAACGTCATAGTATAGTAAGGCATCAAAATTGGACAAAAAAAGTCAAAATTTTTTTTGACCTCAAAAAGTCATAAAAAACGTCATAGTATAGTATGGCGTTTTTTTCGGCCAAAAAAGTCAAAATTTTTTTTGACCTCAAAAAGTCATAAAAAACGTCATAGTATAGTATGGCGTTTTTTTCGGCCAAAAAAAGTCAAAATTTTTTTGACCTCAAAAAGTCATAAAAAACGTCATAGTATAGTATGGCGTTTTTTTCGGCCAAAAAAGTCAAAATTTTTTTTGACCTCAAAAAGTCATAAAAAACGTCATAGTATAGTATGGCGTTTTTTTCGGCCAAAAAAGTCAAAATTTTTTTTGACCTCAAAATTTCATAAAAAACGTCATAGTATAGTAAGGCACCAAAATTGGACAAAAAAAGTCAAAATTTTTTTTGACCTCAAAAAGTCATAAAAAACGTCATAGTATAGTATGGCGTTTTTTTCGGCCAAAAAAAGTCAAAATTTTTTTTGACCTCAAAATGTCATAAAAAAACGTCATAGTATAGTAAGGCATCAAAATTGGACAAAAAAAGTCAAAATTTTTTTTGACCTCAAAAAGTCATAAAAAACGTCATAGTATAGTATGGCGTTTTTTTCGGCCAAAAAAAGTCAAATTTTTTTTGACCTCAAAATGTCATAAAAAACGTCATAGTATAGTAAGGCATCAAAATTGGACAAAAAAAGTCAAAATTTTTTTTGACCTCAAAAAGTCATAAAAACGTCATAGTATAGTATGGCGTTTTTTTCGGCCAAAAAAGTCAAAATTTTTTTTGACCTCAAAATGTCATAAAAAACGTCATAGTATAGTAAGGCATCAAAATTGGACAAAAAAAGTCAAAATTTTTTTTGACCTCAAAAAGTCATAAAAAACGTCATAGTATAGTATGGCGTTTTTTTCGGCCAAAAAAGTCAAAATTTTTTTTGACCTCAAAAAGTCATAAAAAACGTCATAGTATAGTATGGCGTTTTTTTCGGCCAAAAAAAGTCAAAATTTTTTTGACCTCAAAAAGTCATAAAAAACGTCATAGTATAGTATGGCGTTTTTTTCGGCCAAAAAAGTCAAAATTTTTTTTGACCTCAAAAAGTCATAAAAAACGTCATAGTATAGTATGGCGTTTTTTTCGGCCAAAAAAGTCAAAATTTTTTTTGACCTCAAAATTTCATAAAAAACGTCATAGTATAGTAAGGCACCAAAATTGGACAAAAAAAGTCAAAATTTTTTTTGACCTCAAAAAGTCATAAAAAACGTCATAGTATAGTATGGCGTTTTTTTCGGCCAAAAAAAGTCAAAATTTTTTTTGACCTCAAAATGTCATAAAAAAACGTCATAGTATAGTAAGGCATCAAAATTGGACAAAAAAAGTCAAAATTTTTTTTGACCTCAAAAAGTCATAAAAAACGTCATAGTATAGTATGGCGTTTTTTTCGGCCAAAAAAGTCAAAATTTTTTTTGACCTCAAAAAGTCATAAAAAACATCACAGTATAGTAAGGCTTCAAAATTGGACAAAAAAAGTCAAAATTTTTTTTGACCTCAAAAAGTCATAAAAAACGTCATAGTATAGTATGGCGTTTTTTTCGGCCAAAAAAGTCAAAATTTTTTTTGACCTCAAAAAGTCATAAAAAACGTCATAGTATAGTATGGCGTTTTTTTCGGCCAAAAAAAGTCAAAATTTTTTTGACCTCAAAATGTCATAAAAAACATCACAGTATAGTAAGGCTTCAAAATTGGACAAAAAAAGTCAAAATTTTTTTTGACCTCAAAAAGTCATAAAAAACGTCATAGGATAGTATGGCGTTTTTTTCGGCCAAAAAAGTCAAAATTTTTTTTGACCTCAAAAAGTCATAAAAAACGTCATAGTATAGTATGGCGTTTTTTTCGGCCAAAAAAGTCAAAAATTTTTTTGACCTCAAAAAGTCATAAAAAACGTCATAGTATAGTATGGCGTTTTTTTCGGCCAAAAAAAGTCAAAATTTTTTTTGACTTCAAAATGTCATAAAAAACGTCATAGTATAGTAAGGCATCAAAATTGGACAAAAGAAGTCAAAATTTTTTTTGACCTCAAAATGTCATAAAAAACGTCATAGTATAGTAAGGCATCAAAATTGGACAAAAGAAGTCAAAATTTTTTTTGACCTCAAAAAGTCATAAAAAACGTCATAGTATAGTATGGCGTTTTTTTCAGCCAAAAAAGTCAAAATTTTTTTTGACCTCAAAAAGTCATAAAAAACGTCATAGTATAGTATGGCGTTTTTTTCGGCCAAAAAAGTCAAAAATTTTTTTGACCTCAAAATTTCATAAAAAACGTCATAGTATAGTAAGGCACCAAAATTGGACAAAAAAAGTCAAAATTTTTTTTGACCTCAAAAAGTCATAAAAAACGTCATAGTATAGTATGGCGTTTTTTTCGGCCAAAAAAGTCAAAATTTTTTTTGACCTCAAAATTTCATAAAAAACGTCATAGTATAGTAAGGCACCAAAATTGGACAAAAAAAGTAAAAATTTTTTTTGACCTCAAAAAGTCATAAAAAACGTCATAGTATAGTATGGCGTTTTTTTCGGCCAAAAAAAGTCAAAATTTTTTTTGACCTCAAAAAGTCATAAAAAACGTCATAGTATAGTATGGCGTTTTTTTCGGCCAAAAAAGTCAAAATTTTTTTTGACCTCAAAAAGTCATAAAAAACGTCATAGTATAGTATGGCGTTTTTTTCGGCCAAAAAAAGTCAAAATTTTTTTGACCTCAAAATGTCATAAAAAACATCACAGTATAGTAAGGCTTCAAAATTGGACAAAAAAAGTCAAAATTTTTTTTGACCTCAAAAAGTCATAAAAAACGTCATAGTATAGTATGGCGTTTTTTTCGGCCAAAAAAAGTCAAAATTTTTTTTGACCTCAAAATGTCATAAAAAAACGTCATAGTATAGTAAGGCATCAAAATTGGACAAAAAAAGTCAAAATTTTTTTTGACCTCAAAAAGTCATAAAAAACGTCATAGTATAGTATGGCGTTTTTTTCGGCCAAAAAAGTCAAAATTTTTTTTGACCTCAAAAAGTCATAAAAAACATCACAGTATAGTAAGGCTTCAAAATTGGACAAAAAAGTCAAAATTTTTTTTGACCTCAAAAAGTCATAAAAAACGTCATAGTATAGTATGGCGTTTTTTTCGGCCAAAAAAGTCAAAATTTTTTTTGACCTCAAAATTTCATAAAAAACGTCATAGTATAGTAAGGCACCAAAATTGGACAAAAAAAGTCAAAATTTTTTTTGACCTCAAAAAGTCATAAAAAACGTCATAGTATAGTATGGCGTTTTTTTTCGGCCAAAAAAAGTCAAAATTTTTTTGACCTCAAAATGTCATAAAAAACGTCATAGTATAGTAAGGCGTCAAAATTGGACAAAAAAAGTCAAAATTTTTTTTGACCTCAAAAAGTCATAAAAAACGTCATAGTATAGTATGGCGTTTTTTTCGGCCAAAAAAAGTCAAAATTTTTTTTGACCTCAAAAAGTCATAAAAAACGTCATAGTATAGTATGGCGTTTTTTTCGGCCAAAAAAAGTCAAAATTTTTTTTGACCTCAAAAAGTCATAAAAAACGTCATAGTATAGTATGGCGTTTTTTTCGGCCAAAAAAAGTCAAAATTTTTTTTGACCTCAAAATGTCATAAAAAACGTCATAGTATAGTAAGGCATCAAAATCGGACAAAAAAAGTCAAAATTTTTTTTGACCTCAAAAAGTCATAAAAAACGTCATAGTATAGTATGGCGTTTTTTTCGACCAAAAAAAGTCAAAATTTTTTTTGACCTCAAAAGTCATAAAAAACGTCATAGTATAGTATGGCGTTTTTTTCGGCCAAAAAAAGTCAAAATTTTTTTTGACCTCAAAAAGTCATAAAAAACGTCATAGTATAGTATGGCGTTTTTTTTCGGCCAAAAAAAGTCAAAATTTTTTTTGACCTCAAAAAGTCATAAAAAACGTCATAGTATAGTATGGCGTTTTTTTCGGCCAAAAAAAGTCAAAAATTTTTTTGACCTCAAAATGTCATAAAAAACGTCATAGTATAGTAAGGCATCAAAATTGGACAAAAAAAGTCAAAAATTTTTTTGACCTCAAAAAGTCATAAAAAACGTCATAGTATAGTATGGCGTTTTTTTCGGCCAAAAAAGTCAAAATTTTTTTTGACCTCAAAAAGTCATAAAAAACGTCATAGTATAGTATGGCGTTTTTTTCGGCCAAAAAAAGTCAAAATTTTTTTGACCTCAAAATGTCATAAAAAACGTCATAGTATAGTATGGCGTTTTTTTCGGCCAAAAAAAGTCAAAATTTTTTTGACCTCAAAATGTCATAAAAAACGTCATAGTATAGTAAGGCATCAAAATTGGACAAAAAAAGTCAAAAATTTTTTTGACCTCAAAAAGTCATAAAAAACGTCATAGTATAGTATGGCGTTTTTTTCGGCAAAAAAAGTCAAAATTTTTTTTGACCTCAAAAAGTCATAAAAAACGTCATAGTATAGTATGGCGTTTTTTTCGGCCAAAAAAAGTCAAAATTTTTTTTGACCTCAAAAAGTCATAAAAAACGTCATAGTATAGTATGGCGTTTTTTTCGGCCAAAAAAAGTCAAAATTTTTTTTGACCTCAAAAAGTCATAAAAAACGTCATAGTATAGTATGGCGTTTTTTTCGGCCAAAAAAAGTCAAATTTTTTTTTGACCTCAAAATGTCATAAAAAACGTCATAGTATAGTAAGGCATCAAAATTGGACAAAAAAAGTCAAAATTTTTTTTGACCTCAAAAAGTCATAAAAAACGTCATAGTATAGTATGGCGTTTTTTTCGGCCAAAAAAGTCAACATTTTTTTTGACCTCAAAATTTCATAAAAAACGTCATAGTATAGTATGGCGTTTTTTTCGGCCAAAAAAAGTCAAAATTTTTTTGACCTCAAAATGTCATAAAAAACGTCATAGTATAGTAAGGCATCAAAATTGGATAAAAAAAGTCAAAATTTTTTTTGACCTCAAAAAGTCATAAAAAACGTCATAGTATAGTATGGCGTTTTTTTCGGCCAAAAAAAGTCAAAATTTTTTTTGACCTCAAAAAGTCATAAAAAACGTCATAGTATAGTATGGCGTTTTTTTCGGCCAAAAAAAGTCAAAATTTTTTTTGACCTCAAAAAGTCATAAAAAACGTCATAGTATAGTATGGCGTTTTTTTCGGCCAAAAAAAGTCAAATTTTTTTTTGACCTCAAAATGTCATAAAAAACGTCATAGTATAGTAAGGCATCAAAATTGGACAAAAAAAGTCAAAATTTTTTTTGACCTCAAAAAGTCATAAAAAACGTCATAGTATAGTATGGCGTTTTTTTCGGCCAAAAAAGTCAACATTTTTTTTGACCTCAAAAAGTCATAAAAAACGTCATAGTATAGTATGGCGTTTTTTTCGGCCAAAAAAAGTCAAAATTTTTTTGACCTCAAAATGTCATAAAAAACGTCATAGTATAGTAAGGCATCAAAATTGGATAAAAAAAGTCAAAATTTTTTTTGACCTCAAAAAGTCATAAAAAACGTCATAGTATAGTATGGCGTTTTTTTCGGCCAAAAAAGTCAAAATTTTTTTTGACCTCAAAAAGTCATAAAAAACGTCATAGTATAGTATGGCGTTTTTTTCGGCCAAAAAAAGTCAAAATTTTTTTTGACCTCAAAAAGTCATAAAAAACGTCATAGTATAGTATGGCGTTTTTTTCGGCCAAAAAAAGTCAAAATTTTTTTTGACCTCAAAAAGTCATAAAAAACGTCATAGTATAGTATGGCGTTTTTTTCGGCCAAAAAAAGTCAAAATTTTTTTTGACCTCAAAAAGTCATAAAAAACGTCATAGTATAGTATGGCGTTTTTTTCGGCCAAAAAAGTCAAATTTTTTTTTGACCTCAAAAAGTCATAAAAAACGTCATAGTATAGTATGGCGTTTTTTTCGGCCAAAAAAAGTCAAAATTTTTTTGACCTCAAAATGTCATAAAAAACATCACAGTATAGTAAGGCTTCAAAATTGGACAAAAAAAGTCAAAATTTTTTTTGACCTCAAAAAGTCATAAAAAACGTCATAGTATAGTATGGCGTTTTTTTCGGCCAAAAAAGTCAAAATTTTTTTTGACCTCAAAAAGTCATAAAAAACGTCATAGTATAGTATGGCGTTTTTTTCGGCCAAAAAAGTCAAAATTTTTTTTGACCTCAAAAAGTCATAAAAAACGTCATAGTATAGTATGGCGTTTTTTTCGGCCAAAAAAGTCAAAAATTTTTTTGACCTCAAAATTTCATAAAAAACGTCATAGTATAGTAAGGCACCAAAATTGGACAAAAAAAGTCAAAATTTTTTTTGACCTCAAAAAGTCATAAAAAACGTCATAGTATAGTATGGCGTTTTTTTCGACCAAAAAAAGTCAAAATTTTTTTGACCTCAAAAGTCATAAAAAACGTCATAGTATAGTATGGCGTTTTTTTCGGCCAAAAAAAGTCAAAATTTTTTTTGACCTCAAAAAGTCATAAAAAACGTCATAGTATAGTATGGCGTTTTTTTCGGCCAAAAAAGTCAAAATTTTTTTTGACCTCAAAAAGTCATAAAAAACGTCATAGTATAGTATGGCGTTTTTTTCGGCCAAAAAAAGTCAAAATTTTTTTGACCTCAAAATGTCATAAAAAACGTCATAGTATAGTAAGGCATCAAAATTGGACAAAAAAAGTCAAAAATTTTTTTGACCTCAAAAAGTCATAAAAAACGTCATAGTATAGTATGGCGTTTTTTTCGGCCAAAAAAGTCAAAATTTTTTTTGACCTCAAAAAGTCATAAAAAACGTCATAGTATAGTATGGCGTTTTTTTCGGCCAAAAAAGTCAAAAATTTTTTTGACCTCAAAAAGTCATAAAAAACGTCATAGTATAGTATGGCGTTTTTTTCGGCCAAAAAAAGTCAAAATTTTTTTGACCTCAAAATGTCATAAAAAACGTCATAGTATAGTAAGGCATCAAAATTGGACAAAAAAAGTCAAAAATTTTTTTGACCTCAAAAAGTCATAAAAAACGTCATAGTATAGTATGGCGTTTTTTTCGGCCAAAAAAGTCAAAATTTTTTTTGACCTCAAAAAGTCATAAAAAACGTCATAGTATAGTATGGCGTTTTTTTCGGCCAAAAAAAGTCAAAATTTTTTTGACCTCAAAATGTCATAAAAAACGTCATAGTATAGTAAGGCATCAAAATTGGACAAAAAAAGTCAAAAATTTTTTTGACCTCAAAAAGTCATAAAAAACGTCATAGTATAGTATGGCGTTTTTTTCGGCCAAAAAAGTCAAAATTTTTTTTGACCTCAAAAAGTCATAAAAAACGTCATAGTATAGTATGGCGTTTTTTTCGGCCAAAAAAAGTCAAAATTTTTTTTGACCTCAAAAAGTCATAAAAAACGTCATAGTATAGTATGGCGTTTTTTTCGGCCAAAAAAAGTCAAAATTTTTTTGACCTCAAAATGTCATAAAAAACGTCATAGTATAGTAAGGCATCAAAATTGGACAAAAAAAGTCAAAATTTTTTTTGACCTCAAAAAGTCATAAAAAACGTCATAGTATAGTATGGCGTTTTTTTCGGCCAAAAAAAGTCAAAATTTTTTTTGACCTCAAAATGTCATAAAAAACGTCATAGTATAGTAAGGCATCAAAATTGGACAAAAGAAGTCAAAATTTTTTTTGACCTCAAAATGTCATAAAAAACGTCATAGTATAGTAAGGCATCAAAATTGGACAAAAGAAGTCAAAATTTTTTTTGACCTCAAAAAGTCATAAAAAACGTCATAGTATAGTATGGCGTTTTTTTCAGCCAAAAAAGTCAAAATTTTTTTTGACCTCAAAAAGTCATAAAAAACGTCATAGTATAGTATGGCGTTTTTTTCGGCCAAAAAAGTCAAAATTTTTTTTGACCTCAAAAAGTCATAAAAAACGTCATAGTATAGTATGGCGTTTTTTTCGGCCAAAAAAAGTCAAAATTTTTTTTGACCTCAAAAAGTCATAAAAAACGTCATAGTATAGTATGGCGTTTTTTTCGGCCAAAAAAAGTCAAAATTTTTTTTGACCTCAAAAAGTCATAAAAAACGTCATAGTATAGTATGGCGTTTTTTTCGGCCAAAAAAAGTCAAAATTTTTTTTGACCTCAAAAAGTCATAAAAAACGTCATAGTATAGTATGGCGTTTTTTTCGGCCAAAAAAAGTCAAAATTTTTTTTGACCTCAAAATGTCATAAAAAACGTCATAGTATAGTAAGGCATCAAAATTGGACAAAAGAAGTCAAAATTTTTTTTGACCTCAAAATGTCATAAAAAACGTCATAGTATAGTAAGGCATCAAAATTGGACAAAAGAAGTCAAAATTTTTTTTGACCTCAAAAAGTCATAAAAAACGTCATAGTATAGTATGGCGTTTTTTTCAGCCAAAAAAGTCAAAATTTTTTTTGACCTCAAAAAGTCATAAAAAACGTCATAGTATAGTATGGCGTTTTTTTCGGCCAAAAAAGTCAAAAATTTTTTTGACCTCAAAATTTCATAAAAAACGTCATAGTATAGTAAGGCACCAAAATTGGACAAAAAAAGTCAAAATTTTTTTTGACCTCAAAAAGTCATAAAAAACGTCATAGTATAGTATGGCGTTTTTTTCGGCCAAAAAAGTCAAAATTTTTTTTGACCTCAAAATTTCATAAAAAACGTCATAGTATAGTAAGGCACCAAAATTGGACAAAAAAAGTAAAAATTTTTTTTGACCTCAAAAAGTCATAAAAAACGTCATAGTATAGTATGGCGTTTTTTTCGACCAAAAAAAGTCAAAATTTTTTTGACCTCAAAAGTCATAAAAAACGTCATAGTATAGTATGGCGTTTTTTTCGGCCAAAAAAAGTCAAAATTTTTTTTGACCTCAAAAAGTCATAAAAAACGTCATAGTATAGTATGGCGTTTTTTTCGGCCAAAAAAAGTCAAAATTTTTTTTGACCTCAAAAAGTCATAAAAAACGTCATAGTATAGTATGGCGTTTTTTTCGGCCAAAAAAAGTCAAAAATTTTTTTGACCTCAAAATGTCATAAAAAACGTCATAGTATAGTAAGGCATCAAAATTGGACAAAAAAAGTCAAAAATTTTTTTGACCTCAAAAAGTCATAAAAAACGTCATAGTATAGTATGGCGTTTTTTTTCGGCCAAAAAAGTCAAAATTTTTTTTGACCTCAAAAAGTCATAAAAAACGTCATAGTATAGTATGGCGTTTTTTTCGGCCAAAAAAGTCAAAATTTTTTTTGACCTCAAAATTTCATAAAAAACGTCATAGTATAGTAAGGCACCAAAATTGGACAAAAAAAGTCAAAATTTTTTTTGACCTCAAAAAGTCATAAAAAACGTCATAGTATAGTATGGCGTTTTTTTCGGCCAAAATAGTCAACATTTTTTTTGACCTCAAAAAGTCATAAAAAACGTCATAGTATAGTATGGCGTTTTTTTCGGCCAAAAAAAGTCAAAATTTTTTTGACCTCAAAATGTCATAAAAAACGTCATAGTATAGTAAGGCATCAAAATTGGATAAAAAAAGTCAAAATTTTTTTTGACCTCAAAAAGTCATAAAAAACGTCATAGTATAGTATGGCGTTTTTTTCGGCCAAAAAAGTCAAAATTTTTTTTGACCTCAAAAAGTCATAAAAAACGTCATAGTATAGTATGGCGTTTTTTTCGGCCAAAAAAAGTCAAAATTTTTTTTGACCTCAAAAAGTCATAAAAAACGTCATAGTATAGTATGGCGTTTTTTTCGGCCAAAAAAAGTCAAAATTTTTTTTGACCTCAAAAAGTCATAAAAAACGTCATAGTATAGTATGGCGTTTTTTTCGGCCAAAAAAAGTCAAAATTTTTTTTGACCTCAAAAAGTCATAAAAAACGTCATAGTATAGTATGGCGTTTTTTTCGGCCAAAAAAGTCAAATTTTTTTTTGACCTCAAAAAGTCATAAAAAACGTCATAGTATAGTATGGCGTTTTTTTCGGCCAAAAAAAGTCAAAATTTTTTTGACCTCAAAATGTCATAAAAAACATCACAGTATAGTAAGGCTTCAAAATTGGACAAAAAAAGTCAAAATTTTTTTTGACCTCAAAAAGTCATAAAAAACGTCATAGTATAGTATGGCGTTTTTTTCGGCCAAAAAAGTCAAAATTTTTTTTGACCTCAAAAAGTCATAAAAAACGTCATAGTATAGTATGGCGTTTTTTTCGGCCAAAAAAGTCAAAATTTTTTTTGACCTCAAAAAGTCATAAAAAACGTCATAGTATAGTATGGCGTTTTTTTCGGCCAAAAAAAGTCAAAATTTTTTTGACCTCAAAATGTCATAAAAAACGTCATAGTATAGTAAGGCATCAAAATTGGACAAAAAAAGTCAAAAATTTTTTTGACCTCAAAAAGTCATAAAAAACGTCATAGTATAGTATGGCGTTTTTTTCGGCCAAAAAAGTCAAAATTTTTTTTGACCTCAAAAAGTCATAAAAAACGTCATAGTATAGTATGGCGTTTTTTTCGGCCAAAAAAAGTCAAAATTTTTTTGACCTCAAAATGTCATAAAAAACGTCATAGTATAGTAAGGCATCAAAATTGGACAAAAAAAGTCAAAAATTTTTTTGACCTCAAAAAGTCATAAAAAACGTCATAGTATAGTATGGCGTTTTTTTCGGCCAAAAAAGTCAAAATTTTTTTTGACCTCAAAAAGTCATAAAAAACGTCATAGTATAGTATGGCGTTTTTTTCGGCCAAAAAAAGTCAAAATTTTTTTTGACCTCAAAAAGTCATAAAAAACGTCATAGTATAGTATGGCGTTTTTTTCGGCCAAAAAAAGTCAAAATTTTTTTGACCTCAAAATGTCATAAAAAACGTCATAGTATAGTAAGGCATCAAAATTGGACAAAAAAAGTCAAAATTTTTTTTGACCTCAAAAAGTCATAAAAAACGTCATAGTATAGTATGGCGTTTTTTTCGGCCAAAAAAAGTCAAAATTTTTTTTGACCTCAAAATGTCATAAAAAACGTCATAGTATAGTAAGGCATCAAAATTGGACAAAAGAAGTCAAAATTTTTTTTGACCTCAAAATGTCATAAAAAACGTCATAGTATAGTAAGGCATCAAAATTGGACAAAAGAAGTCAAAATTTTTTTTGACCTCAAAAAGTCATAAAAAACGTCATAGTATAGTATGGCGTTTTTTTCAGCCAAAAAAGTCAAAATTTTTTTTGACCTCAAAAAGTCATAAAAAACGTCATAGTATAGTATGGCGTTTTTTTCGGCCAAAAAAGTCAAAAATTTTTTTGACCTCAAAATTTCATAAAAAACGTCATAGTATAGTAAGGCACCAAAATTGGACAAAAAAAGTCAAAATTTTTTTTGACCTCAAAAAGTCATAAAAAACGTCATAGTATAGTATGGCGTTTTTTTCGGCCAAAAAAGTCAAAATTTTTTTTGACCTCAAAATTTCATAAAAAACGTCATAGTATAGTAAGGCACCAAAATTGGACAAAAAAAGTAAAAATTTTTTTTGACCTCAAAAAGTCATAAAAAACGTCATAGTATAGTATGGCGTTTTTTTCGGCCAAAAAAAGTCAAAATTTTTTTTGACCTCAAAATGTCATAAAAAACGTCATAGTATAGTAAGGCATCAAAATTGGACAAAAAAAGTCAAAAAATTTTTTGACCTCAAAAAGTCATAAAAAACGTCATAGTATAGTATGGCGTTTTTTTTCGGCCAAAAAAGTCAAAATTTTTTTTGACCTCAAAAAGTCATAAAAAACGTCATAGTATAGTATGGCGTTTTTTTCGGCCAAAAAAGTCAAAATTTTTTTTGACCTCAAAATTTCATAAAAAACGTCATAGTATAGTAAGGCACCAAAATTGGACAAAAAAAGTCAAAATTTTTTTTGACCTCAAAAAGTCATAAAAAACGTCATAGTATAGTATGGCGTTTTTTTCGGCCAAAATAGTCAACATTTTTTTTGACCTCAAAAAGTCATAAAAAACGTCATAGTATAGTATGGCGTTTTTTTCGGCCAAAAAAAGTCAAAAATTTTTTTGACCTCAAAAAGTCATAAAAAACGTCATAGTATAGTATGGCGTTTTTTTCGGCCAAAAAAGTCAAAATTTTTTTTGACCTCAAAAAGTCATAAAAAACGTCATAGTATAGTATGGCGTTTTTTTCGGCCAAAAAAAGTCAAAATTTTTTTTGACCTCAAAAAGTCATAAAAAACGTCATAGTATAGTATGGCGTTTTTTTCGGCCAAAAAAAGTCAAAATTTTTTTGACCTCAAAATGTCATAAAAAACGTCATAGTATAGTAAGGCATCAAAATTGGACAAAAAAAGTCAAAATTTTTTTTGACCTCAAAAAGTCATAAAAAACGTCATAGTATAGTATGGCGTTTTTTTCGGCCAAAAAAAGTCAAAATTTTTTTTGACCTCAAAATGTCATAAAAAACGTCATAGTATAGTAAGGCATCAAAATTGGACAAAAGAAGTCAAAATTTTTTTTGACCTCAAAATGTCATAAAAAACGTCATAGTATAGTAAGGCATCAAAATTGGACAAAAGAAGTCAAAATTTTTTTTGACCTCAAAAAGTCATAAAAAACGTCATAGTATAGTATGGCGTTTTTTTCAGCCAAAAAAGTCAAAATTTTTTTTGACCTCAAAAAGTCATAAAAAACGTCATAGTATAGTATGGCGTTTTTTTCGGCCAAAAAAGTCAAAAATTTTTTTGACCTCAAAATTTCATAAAAAACGTCATAGTATAGTAAGGCACCAAAATTGGACAAAAAAAGTCAAAATTTTTTTTGACCTCAAAAAGTCATAAAAAACGTCATAGTATAGTATGGCGTTTTTTTCGGCCAAAAAAGTCAAAATTTTTTTTGACCTCAAAATTTCATAAAAAACGTCATAGTATAGTAAGGCACCAAAATTGGACAAAAAAAGTAAAAATTTTTTTTGACCTCAAAAAGTCATAAAAAACGTCATAGTATAGTATGGCGTTTTTTTCGGCCAAAAAAAGTCAAAATTTTTTTTGACCTCAAAATGTCATAAAAAACGTCATAGTATAGTAAGGCATCAAAATTGGACAAAAAAAGTCAAAAAATTTTTTGACCTCAAAAAGTCATAAAAAACGTCATAGTATAGTATGGCGTTTTTTTTCGGCCAAAAAAGTCAAAATTTTTTTTGACCTCAAAAAGTCATAAAAAACGTCATAGTATAGTATGGCGTTTTTTTCGGCCAAAAAAGTCAAAATTTTTTTTGACCTCAAAATTTCATAAAAAACGTCATAGTATAGTAAGGCACCAAAATTGGACAAAAAAAGTCAAAATTTTTTTTGACCTCAAAAAGTCATAAAAAACGTCATAGTATAGTATGGCGTTTTTTTCGGCCAAAATAGTCAACATTTTTTTTGACCTCAAAAAGTCATAAAAAACGTCATAGTATAGTATGGCGTTTTTTTCGGCCAAAAAAAGTCAAAAATTTTTTTGACCTCAAAAAGTCATAAAAAACGTCATAGTATAGTATGGCGTTTTTTTCGGCCAAAAAAGTCAAAATTTTTTTTGACCTCAAAAAGTCATAAAAAACGTCATAGTATAGTATGGCGTTTTTTTCGGCCAAAAAAAGTCAAAATTTTTTTTGACCTCAAAAAGTCATAAAAAACGTCATAGTATAGTATGGCGTTTTTTTCGGCCAAAATAGTCAACATTTTTTTTGACCTCAAAAAGTCATAAAAAACGTCATAGTATAGTATGGCGTTTTTTTCGGCCAAAAAAAGTCAAAAATTTTTTTGACCTCAAAAAGTCATAAAAAACGTCATAGTATAGTATGGCGTTTTTTTCGGCCAAAAAAGTCAAAATTTTTTTTGACCTCAAAAAGTCATAAAAAACGTCATAGTATAGTATGGCGTTTTTTTCGGCCAAAAAAAGTCAAAATTTTTTTTGACCTCAAAAAGTCATAAAAAACGTCATAGTATAGTATGGCGTTTTTTTCGGCCAAAAAAAGTCAAAATTTTTTTGACCTCAAAATGTCATAAAAAACGTCATAGTATAGTAAGGCATCAAAATTGGACAAAAAAAGTCAAAATTTTTTTTGACCTCAAAAAGTCATAAAAAACGTCATAGTATAGTATGGCGTTTTTTTCGGCCAAAAAAAGTCAAAATTTTTTTTGACCTCAAAATGTCATAAAAAACGTCATAGTATAGTAAGGCATCAAAATTGGACAAAAGAAGTCAAAATTTTTTTTGACCTCAAAATGTCATAAAAAACGTCATAGTATAGTAAGGCATCAAAATTGGACAAAAGAAGTCAAAATTTTTTTTGACCTCAAAAAGTCATAAAAAACGTCATAGTATAGTATGGCGTTTTTTTCAGCCAAAAAAGTCAAAATTTTTTTTGACCTCAAAAAGTCATAAAAAACGTCATAGTATAGTATGGCGTTTTTTTCGGCCAAAAAAGTCAAAATTTTTTTTGACCTCAAAAAGTCATAAAAAACGTCATAGTATAGTATGGCGTTTTTTTCGGCCAAAAAAAGTCAAAATTTTTTTGACCTCAAAATGTCATAAAAAACGTCATAGTATAGTAAGGCATCAAAATTGGACAAAAGAAGTCAAAATTTTTTTTGACCTCAAAATGTCATAAAAAACGTCATAGTATAGTAAGGCATCAAAATTGGACAAAAGAAGTCAAAATTTTTTTTGACCTCAAAAAGTCATAAAAAACGTCATAGTATAGTATGGCGTTTTTTTCAGCCAAAAAAGTCAAAATTTTTTTTGACCTCAAAAAGTCATAAAAAACGTCATAGTATAGTATGGCGTTTTTTTCGGCCAAAAAAGTCAAAATTTTTTTTGACCTCAAAAAGTCATAAAAAACGTCATAGTATAGTATGGCGTTTTTTTCGGCCAAAAAAAGTCAAAATTTTTTTGACCTCAAAATGTCATAAAAAACGTCATAGTATAGTAAGGCATCAAAATTGGACAAAAAAAGTCAAAAATTTTTTTGACCTCAAAAAGTCATAAAAAACGTCATAGTATAGTATGGCGTTTTTTTCGGCCAAAAAAGTCAAAATTTTTTTTGACCTCAAAAAGTCATAAAAAACGTCATAGTATAGTATGGCGTTTTTTTCGGCCAAAAAAAGTCAAAATTTTTTTTGACCTCAAAAAGTCATAAAAAACGTCATAGTATAGTATGGCGTTTTTTTCGGCCAAAAAAAGTCAAAATTTTTTTGACCTCAAAATGTCATAAAAAACGTCATAGTATAGTAAGGCATCAAAATTGGACAAAAAAAGTCAAAATTTTTTTTGACCTCAAAAAGTCATAAAAAACGTCATAGTATAGTATGGCGTTTTTTTCGGCCAAAAAAAGTCAAAATTTTTTTTGACCTCAAAAAGTCATAAAAAACGTCATAGTATAGTATGGCGTTTTTTTCGGCCAAAAAAAGTCAAAATTTTTTTTGACCTCAAAATGTCATAAAAAACGTCATAGTATAGTAAGGCATCAAAATTGGACAAAAAAAGTCAAAAATTTTTTTGACCTCAAAAAGTCATAAAAAACGTCATAGTATAGTATGGCGTTTTTTTTCGGCCAAAAAAGTCAAAATTTTTTTTGACCTCAAAAAGTCATAAAAAACGTCATAGTATAGTATGGCGTTTTTTTCGGCCAAAAAAGTCAAAATTTTTTTTGACCTCAAAATTTCATAAAAAACGTCATAGTATAGTAAGGCACCAAAATTGGACAAAAAAAGTCAAAATTTTTTTTGACCTCAAAAAGTCATAAAAAACGTCATAGTATAGTATGGCGTTTTTTTCGGCCAAAAAAGTCAAAATTTTTTTTGACCTCAAAATGTCATAAAAAACGTCATAATATAGTAAGGCATCAAAATTGGACAAAAGAAGTCAAAATTTTTTTTGACCTCAAAATGTCATAAAAAACGTCATAGTATAGTAAGGCATCAAAATTGGACAAAAGAAGTCAAAATTTTTTTTGACCTCAAAAAGTCATAAAAAACGTCATAGTATAGTATGGCGTTTTTTTCAGCCAAAAAAGTCAAAATTTTTTTTGACCTCAAAAAGTCATAAAAAACGTCATAGTATAGTATGGCGTTTTTTTCGGCCAAAAAAGTCAAAAATTTTTTTGACCTCAAAATTTCATAAAAAACGTCATAGTATAGTAAGGCACCAAAATTGGACAAAAAAAGTCAAAATTTTTTTTGACCTCAAAAAGTCATAAAAAACGTCATAGTATAGTATGGCGTTTTTTTCGGCCAAAAAAGTCAAAATTTTTTTTGACCTCAAAATTTCATAAAAAACGTCATAGTATAGTAAGGCACCAAAATTGGACAAAAAAAGTAAAAATTTTTTTTGACCTCAAAAAGTCATAAAAAACGTCATAGTATAGTATGGCGTTTTTTTCGGCCAAAAAAAGTCAAAATTTTTTTTGACCTCAAAAAGTCATAAAAAACGTCATAGTATAGTATGGCGTTTTTTTCGGCCAAAAAAGTCAAAATTTTTTTTGACCTCAAAAAGTCATAAAAAACGTCATAGTATAGTATGGCGTTTTTTTCGGCCAAAAAAAGTCAAAATTTTTTTGACCTCAAAATGTCATAAAAAACATCACAGTATAGTAAGGCTTCAAAATTGGACAAAAAAAGTCAAAATTTTTTTTGACCTCAAAAAGTCATAAAAAACGTCATAGTATAGTATGGCGTTTTTTTCGGCCAAAAAAGTCAAAATTTTTTTTGACCTCAAAAAGTCATAAAAAACGTCATAGTATAGTATGGCGTTTTTTTCGGCCAAAAAAGTCAAAATTTTTTTTGACCTCAAAAAGTCATAAAAAACGTCATAGTATAGTATGGCGTTTTTTTCGGCCAAAAAAAGTCAAAATTTTTTTGACCTCAAAATGTCATAAAAAACGTCATAGTATAGTAAGGCATCAAAATTGGACAAAAAAAGTCAAAAATTTTTTTGACCTCAAAAAGTCATAAAAAACGTCATAGTATAGTATGGCGTTTTTTTCGGCCAAAAAAGTCAAAATTTTTTTTGACCTCAAAAAGTCATAAAAAACGTCATAGTATAGTATGGCGTTTTTTTCGGCCAAAAAAAGTCAAAATTTTTTTGACCTCAAAATGTCATAAAAAACGTCATAGTATAGTAAGGCATCAAAATTGGACAAAAAAAGTCAAAATTTTTTTTGACCTCAAAAAGTCATAAAAAACGTCATAGTATAGTATGGCGTTTTTTTCGGCCAAAAAAGTCAAAATTTTTTTTGACCTCAAAAAGTCATAAAAAACGTCATAGTATAGTATGGCGTTTTTTTCGGCCAAAAAAAGTCAAAATTTTTTTTGACCTCAAAAAGTCATAAAAAACGTCATAGTATAGTAAGGCACCAAAATTGGACAAAAAAAGTCAAAATTTTTTTTGACCTCAAAAAGTCATAAAAAACGTCATAGTATAGTATGGCGTTTTTTTCGGCCAAAAAAAGTCAAAATTTTTTTTGACCTCAAAAAGTCATAAAAAACGTCATAGTATAGTATGGCGTTTTTTTCGGCCAAAAAAGTCAAAATTTTTTTTGACCTCAAAAAGTCATAAAAAACGTCATAGTATAGTATGGCGTTTTTTTCGGCCAAAAAAAGTCAAAATTTTTTTGACCTCAAAATGTCATAAAAAACATCACAGTATAGTAAGGCTTCAAAATTGGACAAAAAAAGTCAAAATTTTTTTTGACCTCAAAAAGTCATAAAAAACGTCATAGTATAGTATGGCGTTTTTTTCGGCCAAAAAAGTCAAAATTTTTTTTGACCTCAAAAAGTCATAAAAAACGTCATAGTATAGTATGGCGTTTTTTTCGGCCAAAAAAGTCAAAATTTTTTTTGACCTCAAAAAGTCATAAAAAACGTCATAGTATAGTATGGCGTTTTTTTCGGCCAAAAAAAGTCAAAATTTTTTTGACCTCAAAATGTCATAAAAAACGTCATAGTATAGTAAGGCATCAAAATTGGACAAAAAAAGTCAAAAATTTTTTTGACCTCAAAAAGTCATAAAAAACGTCATAGTATAGTATGGCGTTTTTTTCGGCCAAAAAAGTCAAAATTTTTTTTGACCTCAAAAAGTCATAAAAAACGTCATAGTATAGTATGGCGTTTTTTTCGGCCAAAAAAAGTCAAAATTTTTTTGACCTCAAAATGTCATAAAAAACGTCATAGTATAGTAAGGCATCAAAATTGGACAAAAAAAGTCAAAATTTTTTTTGACCTCAAAAAGTCATAAAAAACGTCATAGTATAGTATGGCGTTTTTTTCGGCCAAAAAAGTCAAAATTTTTTTTGACCTCAAAAAGTCATAAAAAACGTCATAGTATAGTATGGCGTTTTTTTCGGCCAAAAAAAGTCAAAATTTTTTTTGACCTCAAAAAGTCATAAAAAACGTCATAGTATAGTATGGCGTTTTTTTCGGCCAAAAAAGTCAAAATTTTTTTTGACCTCAAAAAGTCATAAAAAACGTCATAGTATAGTATGGCGTTTTTTTCGGCCAAAAAAAGTCAAAATTTTTTTGACCTCAAAATGTCATAAAAAACATCACAGTATAGTAAGGCTTCAAAATTGGACAAAAAAAGTCAAAATTTTTTTTGACCTCAAAAAGTCATAAAAAACGTCATAGTATAGTATGGCGTTTTTTTCGGCCAAAAAAAGTCAAAATTTTTTTTGACCTCAAAAAGTCATAAAAAACGTCATAGTATAGTATGGCGTTTTTTTCGGCCAAAAAAAGTCAAAATTTTTTTTGACCTCAAAATGTCATAAAAAACGTCATAGTATAGTAAGGCATCAAAATTGGACAAAAGAAGTCAAAATTTTTTTTGACCTCAAAATGTCATAAAAAACGTCATAGTATAGTAAGGCATCAAAATTGGACAAAAGAAGTCAAAATTTTTTTTGACCTCAAAAAGTCATAAAAAACGTCATAGTATAGTATGGCGTTTTTTTCAGCCAAAAAAGTCAAAATTTTTTTTGACCTCAAAAAGTCATAAAAAACGTCATAGTATAGTATGGCGTTTTTTTCGGCCAAAAAAGTCAAAAATTTTTTTGACCTCAAAATTTCATAAAAAACGTCATAGTATAGTAAGGCACCAAAATTGGACAAAAAAAGTCAAAATTTTTTTTGACCTCAAAAAGTCATAAAAAACGTCATAGTATAGTATGGCGTTTTTTTCGGCCAAAAAAGTCAAAATTTTTTTTGACCTCAAAATTTCATAAAAAACGTCATAGTATAGTAAGGCACCAAAATTGGACAAAAAAAGTAAAAATTTTTTTTGACCTCAAAAAGTCATAAAAAACGTCATAGTATAGTATGGCGTTTTTTTCGGCCAAAAAAAGTCAAAATTTTTTTTGACCTCAAAAAGTCATAAAAAACGTCATAGTATAGTATGGCGTTTTTTTCGGCCAAAAAAGTCAAAATTTTTTTTGACCTCAAAAAGTCATAAAAAACGTCATAGTATAGTATGGCGTTTTTTTCGGCCAAAAAAAGTCAAAATTTTTTTTGACCTCAAAATGTCATAAAAAACGTCATAGTATAGTAAGGCATCAAAATTGGACAAAAAAAGTCAAAAATTTTTTTGACCTCAAAAAGTCATAAAAAACGTCATAGTATAGTATGGCGTTTTTTTTCGGCCAAAAAAGTCAAAATTTTTTTTGACCTCAAAAAGTCATAAAAAACGTCATAGTATAGTATGGCGTTTTTTTCGGCCAAAAAAAGTCAAAATTTTTTTGACCTCAAAATGTCATAAAAAACGTCATAGTATAGTAAGGCATCAAAATTGGACAAAAAAAGTCAAAATTTTTTTTGACCTCAAAAAGTCATAAAAAACGTCATAGTATAGTATGGCGTTTTTTTCGGCCAAAAAAGTCAAAATTTTTTTTGACCTCAAAAAGTCATAAAAAACGTCATAGTATAGTATGGCGTTTTTTTCGGCCAAAAAAAGTCAAAATTTTTTTTGACCTCAAAAAGTCATAAAAAACGTCATAGTATAGTATGGCGTTTTTTTCGGCCAAAAAAGTCAAAATTTTTTTTGACCTCAAAAAGTCATAAAAAACGTCATAGTATAGTATGGCGTTTTTTTCGGCCAAAAAAAGTCAAAATTTTTTTGACCTCAAAATGTCATAAAAAACGTCATAGTATAGTAAGGCATCAAAATTGGACAAAAAAAGTCAAAATTTTTTTTGACCTCAAAAAGTCATAAAAAACGTCATAGTATAGTATGGCGTTTTTTTCGGCCAAAAAAAGTCAAAATTTTTTTGACCTCAAAATGTCATAAAAAACATCACAGTATAGTAAGGCTTCAAAATTGGACAAAAAAAGTCAAAATTTTTTTTGACCTCAAAAAGTCATAAAAAACGTCATAGTATAGTATGGCGTTTTTTTCGGCCAAAAAAAGTCAAAATTTTTTTGACCTCAAAATGTCATAAAAAACATCACAGTATAGTAAGGCTTCAACATTGGACAAAAAAAGTCAAAATTTTTTTTGACCTCAAAAAGTCATAAAAACGTCATAGTATAGTATGGCGTTTTTTTCGGCCAAAAAAAGTCAAAATTTTTTTTGACCTCAAAATGTCATAAAAAACGTCATAGTATAGTAAGGCATCAAAATTGGACAAAAAAAGTCAAAATTTTTTTTGACCTCAAAAAGTCATAAAAAACGTCATAGTATAGTATGGCGTTTTTTTCGGCCAAAAAAGTCAAAATTTTTTTTGACCTCAAAAAGTCATAAAAAACGTCATAGTATAGTATGGCGTTTTTTTCGGCCAAAAAAAGTCAAAATTTTTTTGACCTCAAAATGTCATAAAAAACGTCATAGTATAGTAAGGCATCAAAATTGGACAAAAAAAGTCAAAATTTTTTTTGACCTCAAAAAGTCATAAAAAACGTCATAGTATAGTATGGCGTTTTTTTCGGCCAAAAAAGTCAAAATTTTTTTTGACCTCAAAAAGTCATAAAAAACGTCATAGTATAGTATGGCGTTTTTTTCGGCCAAAAAAAGTCAAAATTTTTTTGACCTCAAAAAGTCATAAAAAACGTCATAGTATAGTATGGCGTTTTTTTCGGCCAAAAAAGTCAAAATTTTTTTTGACCTCAAAAAGTCATAAAAAACGTCATAGTATAGTATGGCGTTTTTTTCGGCCAAAAAAGTCAAAATTTTTTTTGACCTCAAAATTTCATAAAAAACGTCATAGTATAGTAAGGCACCAAAATTGGACAAAAAAAGTAAAAATTTTTTTTGACCTCAAAAAGTCATAAAAAACGTCATAGTATAGTATGGCGTTTTTTTCGGCCAAAAAAAGTCAAAATTTTTTTGACCTCAAAATGTCATAAAAAACATCACAGTATAGTAAGGCTTCAAAATTGGACAAAAAAAGTCAAAATTTTTTTTGACCTCAAAAAGTCATAAAAAACGTCATAGTATAGTATGGCGTTTTTTTCGGCCAAAAAAAGTCAAAATTTTTTTGACCTCAAAATGTCATAAAAAACATCACAGTATAGTAAGGCTTCAACATTGGACAAAAAAAGTCAAAATTTTTTTTGACCTCAAAAAGTCATAAAAACGTCATAGTATAGTATGGCGTTTTTTTCGGCCAAAAAAAGTCAAAATTTTTTTTGACCTCAAAATGTCATAAAAAACGTCATAGTATAGTAAGGCATCAAAATTGGACAAAAAAAGTCAAAATTTTTTTTGACCTCAAAAAGTCATAAAAAACGTCATAGTATAGTATGGCGTTTTTTTCGGCCAAAAAAGTCAAAATTTTTTTTGACCTCAAAAAGTCATAAAAAACGTCATAGTATAGTATGGCGTTTTTTTCGGCCAAAAAAAGTCAAAATTTTTTTGACCTCAAAATGTCATAAAAAACGTCATAGTATAGTAAGGCATCAAAATTGGACAAAAAAAGTCAAAATTTTTTTTGACCTCAAAAAGTCATAAAAAACGTCATAGTATAGTATGGCGTTTTTTTCGGCCAAAAAAAGTCAAAATTTTTTTGACCTCAAAATGTCATAAAAAACATCACAGTATAGTAAGGCTTCAAAATTGGACAAAAAAAGTCAAAATTTTTTTTGACCTCAAAAAGTCATAAAAAACGTCATAGTATAGTATGGCGTTTTTTTCGGCCAAAAAAAGTCAAAATTTTTTTGACCTCAAAATGTCATAAAAAACATCACAGTATAGTAAGGCTTCAACATTGGACAAAAAAAGTCAAAATTTTTTTTGACCTCAAAAAGTCATAAAAACGTCATAGTATAGTATGGCGTTTTTTTCGGCCAAAAAAAGTCAAAATTTTTTTTGACCTCAAAATGTCATAAAAAACGTCATAGTATAGTAAGGCATCAAAATTGGACAAAAAAAGTCAAAATTTTTTTTGACCTCAAAAAGTCATAAAAAACGTCATAGTATAGTATGGCGTTTTTTTCGGCCAAAAAAGTCAAAATTTTTTTTGACCTCAAAAAGTCATAAAAAACGTCATAGTATAGTATGGCGTTTTTTTCGGCCAAAAAAAGTCAAAATTTTTTTGACCTCAAAATGTCATAAAAAACGTCATAGTATAGTAAGGCATCAAAATTGGACAAAAAAAGTCAAAATTTTTTTTGACCTCAAAAAGTCATAAAAAACGTCATAGTATAGTATGGCGTTTTTTTCGGCCAAAAAAGTCAAAATTTTTTTTGACCTCAAAAAGTCATAAAAAACGTCATAGTATAGTATGGCGTTTTTTTCGGCCAAAAAAAGTCAAAATTTTTTTGACCTCAAAATGTCATAAAAAACGTCATAGTATAGTAAGGCATCAAAATTGGACAAAAAAAGTCAAAATTTTTTTTGACCTCAAAAAGTCATAAAAAACGTCATAGTATAGTATGGCGTTTTTTTCGGCCAAAAAAAGTCAAAATTTTTTTGACCTCAAAATGTCATAAAAAACATCACAGTATAGTAAGGCTTCAAAATTGGACAAAAAAAGTCAAAATTTTTTTTGACCTCAAAAAGTCATAAAAAACGTCATAGTATAGTATGGCGTTTTTTTCGGCCAAAAAAAGTCAAAATTTTTTTGACCTCAAAATGTCATAAAAAACATCACAGTATAGTAAGGCTTCAACATTGGACAAAAAAAGTCAAAATTTTTTTTGACCTCAAAAAGTCATAAAAACGTCATAGTATAGTATGGCGTTTTTTTCGGCCAAAAAAAGTCAAAATTTTTTTTGACCTCAAAATGTCATAAAAAACGTCATAGTATAGTAAGGCATCAAAATTGGACAAAAAAAGTCAAAATTTTTTTTGACCTCAAAAAGTCATAAAAAACGTCATAGTATAGTATGGCGTTTTTTTCGGCCAAAAAAGTCAAAATTTTTTTTGACCTCAAAAAGTCATAAAAAACGTCATAGTATAGTATGGCGTTTTTTTCGGCCAAAAAAAGTCAAAATTTTTTTGACCTCAAAATGTCATAAAAAACGTCATAGTATAGTAAGGCATCAAAATTGGACAAAAAAAGTCAAAATTTTTTTTGACCTCAAAAAGTCATAAAAAACGTCATAGTATAGTATGGCGTTTTTTTCGGCCAAAAAAGTCAAAATTTTTTTTGACCTCAAAAAGTCATAAAAAACGTCATAGTATAGTATGGCGTTTTTTTCGGCCAAAAAAAGTCAAAATTTTTTTGACCTCAAAAAGTCATAAAAAACGTCATAGTATAGTATGGCGTTTTTTTCGGCCAAAAAAGTCAAAATTTTTTTTGACCTCAAAAAGTCATAAAAAACGTCATAGTATAGTATGGCGTTTTTTTCGGCCAAAAAAGTCAAAATTTTTTTTGACCTCAAAATTTCATAAAAAACGTCATAGTATAGTAAGGCACCAAAATTGGACAAAAAAAGTCAAAATTTTTTTTGACCTCAAAAAGTCATAAAAAACGTCATAGTATAGTATGGCGTTTTTTTCGGCCAAAAAAAGTCAAAATTTTTTTTGACCTCAAAAAGTCATAAAAAACATCACAGTATAGTAAGGCTTCAAAATTGGACAAAAAAAGTCAAAATTTTTTTTGACCTCAAAAAGTCATAAAAAACGTCATAGTATAGTATGGCGTTTTTTTCGGCCAAAAAAGTCAAAATTTTTTTTGACCTCAAAAAGTCATAAAAAACGTCATAGTATAGTATGGCGTTTTTTTCGGCCAAAAAAAGTCAAAATTTTTTTGACCTCAAAATGTCATAAAAAACATCACAGTATAGTAAGGCTTCAAAATTGGACAAAAAAAGTCAAAATTTTTTTTGACCTCAAAAAGTCATAAAAAACGTCATAGGATAGTATGGCGTTTTTTTCGGCCAAAAAAGTCAAAATTTTTTTTGACCTCAAAAAGTCATAAAAAACGTCATAGTATAGTATGGCGTTTTTTTCGGCCAAAAA
The DNA here is from genome assembly GCF_017976425.1 of Toxotes jaculatrix. Taxonomy (NCBI): domain Eukaryota; kingdom Metazoa; phylum Chordata; class Actinopteri; family Toxotidae; genus Toxotes; species Toxotes jaculatrix. Next base: position 206,837 of record NC_054404.1, read on the forward strand.
AGTCAAAAATTTTTTTGACCTCAAAAAGTCATAAAAAACGTCATAGTATAGTATGGCGTTTTTTTCGGCCAAAAAAAGTCAAAATTTTTTTGACCTCAAAATGTCATAAAAAACGTCATAGTATAGTAAGGCGTCAAAATTGGACAAAAAAAGTCAAAATTTTTTTTGACCTCAAAAAGTCATAAAAAACGTCATAGTATAGTATGGCGTTTTTTTCGGCCAAAAAAAGTCAAAATTTTTTTTGACCTCAAAAAGTCATAAAAAACGTCATAGTATAGTATGGCGTTTTTTTCGGCCAAAAAAAGTCAAAATTTTTTTTGACCTCAAAAAGTCATAAAAAACGTCATAGTATAGTATGGCGTTTTTTTCGGCCAAAAAAAGTCAAAATTTTTTTTGACCTCAAAATGTCATAAAAAACGTCATAGTATAGTAAGGCATCAAAATTGGACAAAAAAAGTCAAAATTTTTTTTGACCTCAAAAAGTCATAAAAAACGTCATAGTATAGTATGGCGTTTTTTTCGACCAAAAAAAGTCAAAATTTTTTTTGACCTCAAAAGTCATAAAAAACGTCATAGTATAGTATGGCGTTTTTTTCGGCCAAAAAAAGTCAAAATTTTTTTTGACCTCAAAAAGTCATAAAAAACGTCATAGTATAGTATGGCGTTTTTTTCGGCCAAAAAAAGTCAAAATTTTTTTTGACCTCAAAAAGTCATAAAAAACGTCATAGTATAGTATGGCGTTTTTTTCGGCCAAAAAAAGTCAAAAATTTTTTTGACCTCAAAATGTCATAAAAAACGTCATAGTATAGTAAGGCATCAAAATTGGACAAAAAAAGTCAAAAATTTTTTTGACCTCAAAAAGTCATAAAAAACGTCATAGTATAGTATGGCGTTTTTTTCGGCCAAAAAAGTCAAAATTTTTTTTGACCTCAAAAAGTCATAAAAAACGTCATAGTATAGTATGGCGTTTTTTTCGGCCAAAAAAAGTCAAAATTTTTTTGACCTCAAAATGTCATAAAAAACGTCATAGTATAGTATGGCGTTTTTTTCGGCCAAAAAAAGTCAAAATTTTTTTGACCTCAAAATGTCATAAAAAACGTCATAGTATAGTAAGGCATCAAAATTGGACAAAAAAAGTCAAAAATTTTTTTGACCTCAAAAAGTCATAAAAAACGTCATAGTATAGTATGGCGTTTTTTTCGGCAAAAAAAGTCAAAATTTTTTTTGACCTCAAAAAGTCATAAAAAACGTCATAGTATAGTATGGCGTTTTTTTCGGCCAAAAAAAGTCAAAATTTTTTTTGACCTCAAAAAGTCATAAAAAACGTCATAGTATAGTATGGCGTTTTTTTCGGCCAAAAAAAGTCAAAATTTTTTTTGACCTCAAAAAGTCATAAAAAACGTCATAGTATAGTATGGCGTTTTTTTCGGCCAAAAAAAGTCAAATTTTTTTTTGACCTCAAAATGTCATAAAAAACGTCATAGTATAGTAAGGCATCAAAATTGGACAAAAAAAGTCAAAATTTTTTTTGACCTCAAAAAGTCATAAAAAACGTCATAGTATAGTATGGCGTTTTTTTCGGCCAAAAAAAGTCAAAATTTTTTTGACCTCAAAATGTCATAAAAAACGTCATAGTATAGTAAGGCATCAAAATTGGATAAAAAAAGTCAAAATTTTTTTTGACCTCAAAAAGTCATAAAAAACGTCATAGTATAGTATGGCGTTTTTTTCGGCCAAAAAAGTCAAAATTTTTTTTGACCTCAAAAAGTCATAAAAAACGTCATAGTATAGTATGGCGTTTTTTTCGGCCAAAAAAAGTCAAAATTTTTTTTGACCTCAAAAAGTCATAAAAAACGTCATAGTATAGTATGGCGTTTTTTTCGGCCAAAAAAAGTCAAAATTTTTTTTGACCTCAAAAAGTCATAAAAAACGTCATAGTATAGTATGGCGTTTTTTTCGGCCAAAAAAAGTCAAAATTTTTTTTGACCTCAAAAAGTCATAAAAAACGTCATAGTATAGTATGGCGTTTTTTTCGGCCAAAAAAAGTCAAAATTTTTTTGACCTCAAAATGTCATAAAAAACGTCATAGTATAGTAAGGCATCAAAATTGGACAAAAAAAGTCAAAATTTTTTTTGACCTCAAAAAGTCATAAAAAACGTCATAGTATAGTATGGCGTTTTTTTCGGCCAAAAAAGTCAAAATTTTTTTTGACCTCAAAAAGTCATAAAAAACGTCATAGTATAGTATGGCGTTTTTTTCGGCCAAAAAAAGTCAAAATTTTTTTTGACCTCAAAAAGTCATAAAAAACGTCATAGTATAGTAAGGCACCAAAATTGGACAAAAAAAGTAAAAATTTTTTTTGACCTCAAAAAGTCATAAAAAACGTCATAGTATAGTATGGCGTTTTTTTCGGCCAAAAAAAGTCAAAATTTTTTTTGACCTCAAAAAGTCATAAAAAACGTCATAGTATAGTATGGCGTTTTTTTCGGCCAAAAAAGTCAAAAATTTTTTTGACCTCAAAAAGTCATAAAAAACGTCATAGTATAGTATGGCGTTTTTTTCGGCCAAAAAAAGTCAAAATTTTTTTGACCTCAAAATGTCATAAAAAACATCACAGTATAGTAAGGCTTCAAAATTGGACAAAAAAAGTCAAAATTTTTTTTGACCTCAAAAAGTCATAAAAAACGTCATAGTATAGTATGGCGTTTTTTTCGGCCAAAAAAGTCAAAATTTTTTTTGACCTCAAAAAGTCATAAAAAACGTCATAGTATAGTATGGCGTTTTTTTCGGCCAAAAAAGTCAAAATTTTTTTTGACCTCAAAAAGTCATAAAAAACGTCATAGTATAGTATGGCGTTTTTTTCGGCCAAAAAAAGTCAAAATTTTTTTGACCTCAAAATGTCATAAAAAACGTCATAGTATAGTAAGGCATCAAAATTGGACAAAAAAAGTCAAAAATTTTTTTGACCTCAAAAAGTCATAAAAAACGTCATAGTATAGTATGGCGTTTTTTTCGGCCAAAAAAGTCAAAATTTTTTTTGACCTCAAAAAGTCATAAAAAACGTCATAGTATAGTATGGCGTTTTTTTCGGCCAAAAAAAGTCAAAATTTTTTTGACCTCAAAATGTCATAAAAAACGTCATAGTATAGTAAGGCATCAAAATTGGACAAAAAAAGTCAAAATTTTTTTTGACCTCAAAAAGTCATAAAAAACGTCATAGTATAGTATGGCGTTTTTTTCGGCCAAAAAAGTCAAAATTTTTTTTGACCTCAAAAAGTCATAAAAAACGTCATAGTATAGTATGGCGTTTTTTTCGGCCAAAAAAAGTCAAAATTTTTTTTGACCTCAAAAAGTCATAAAAAACGTCATAGTATAGTATGGCGTTTTTTTCGGCCAAAAAAGTCAAAATTTTTTTTGACCTCAAAAAGTCATAAAAAACGTCATAGTATAGTATGGCGTTTTTTTCGGCCAAAAAAAGTCAAAATTTTTTTGACCTCAAAATGTCATAAAAAACATCACAGTATAGTAAGGCTTCAAAATTGGACAAAAAAAGTCAAAATTTTTTTTGACCTCAAAAAGTCATAAAAAACGTCATAGTATAGTATGGCGTTTTTTTCGGCCAAAAAAAGTCAAAATTTTTTTTGACCTCAAAAAGTCATAAAAAACGTCATAGTATAGTATGGCGTTTTTTTCGGCCAAAAAAAGTCAAAATTTTTTTTGACCTCAAAATGTCATAAAAAACGTCATAGTATAGTAAGGCATCAAAATTGGACAAAAGAAGTCAAAATTTTTTTTGACCTCAAAATGTCATAAAAAACGTCATAGTATAGTAAGGCATCAAAATTGGACAAAAGAAGTCAAAATTTTTTTTGACCTCAAAAAGTCATAAAAAACGTCATAGTATAGTATGGCGTTTTTTTCAGCCAAAAAAGTCAAAATTTTTTTTGACCTCAAAAAGTCATAAAAAACGTCATAGTATAGTATGGCGTTTTTTTCGGCCAAAAAAGTCAAAAATTTTTTTGACCTCAAAATTTCATAAAAAACGTCATAGTATAGTAAGGCACCAAAATTGGACAAAAAAAGTCAAAATTTTTTTTGACCTCAAAAAGTCATAAAAAACGTCATAGTATAGTATGGCGTTTTTTTCGGCCAAAAAAGTCAAAATTTTTTTTGACCTCAAAATTTCATAAAAAACGTCATAGTATAGTAAGGCACCAAAATTGGACAAAAAAAGTCAAAATTTTTTTTGACCTCAAAAAGTCATAAAAAACGTCATAGTATAGTATGGCGTTTTTTTCGGCCAAAAAAAGTCAAAATTTTTTTTGACCTCAAAAAGTCATAAAAAACGTCATAGTATAGTATGGCGTTTTTTTCGGCCAAAAAAGTCAAATTTTTTTTTGACCTCAAAAAGTCATAAAAAACGTCATAGTATAGTATGGCGTTTTTTTCGGCCAAAAAAAGTCAAAATTTTTTTGACCTCAAAATGTCATAAAAAACATCACAGTATAGTAAGGCTTCAAAATTGGACAAAAAAAGTCAAAATTTTTTTTGACCTCAAAAAGTCATAAAAAACGTCATAGTATAGTATGGCGTTTTTTTCGGCCAAAAAAGTCAAAATTTTTTTTGACCTCAAAAAGTCATAAAAAACGTCATAGTATAGTATGGCGTTTTTTTCGGCCAAAAAAGTCAAAAATTTTTTTGACCTCAAAAAGTCATAAAAAACGTCATAGTATAGTATGGCGTTTTTTTCGGCCAAAAAAAGTCAAAATTTTTTTGACCTCAAAATGTCATAAAAAACGTCATAGTATAGTAAGGCATCAAAATTGGACAAAAAAAGTCAAAAATTTTTTTGACCTCAAAAAGTCATAAAAAACGTCATAGTATAGTATGGCGTTTTTTTCGGCCAAAAAAAGTCAAAATTTTTTTTGACCTCAAAAAGTCATAAAAAACGTCATAGTATAGTATGGCGTTTTTTTCGGCCAAAAAAAGTCAAAATTTTTTTTGACCTCAAAAAGTCATAAAAAACGTCATAGTATAGTATGGCGTTTTTTTCGGCCAAAAAAAGTCAAAATTTTTTTTGACCTCAAAAAGTCATAAAAAACGTCATAGTATAGTATGGCGTTTTTTTCGGCCAAAAAAAGTCAAAATTTTTTTGACCTCAAAATGTCATAAAAAACGTCATAGTATAGTAAGGCATCAAAATTGGACAAAAAAAGTCAAAATTTTTTTTGACCTCAAAAAGTCATAAAAAACGTCATAGTATAGTATGGCGTTTTTTTCGGCCAAAAAAAGTCAAAATTTTTTTTGACCTCAAAATGTCATAAAAAACGTCATAGTATAGTAAGGCATCAAAATTGGACAAAAGAAGTCAAAATTTTTTTTGACCTCAAAATGTCATAAAAAACGTCATAGTATAGTAAGTCATCAAAATTGGACAAAAGAAGTCAAAATTTTTTTTGACCTCAAAAAGTCATAAAAAACGTCATAGTATAGTATGGCGTTTTTTTCAGCCAAAAAAGTCAAAATTTTTTTTGACCTCAACAAGTCATAAAAAACGTCATAGTATAGTATGGCGTTTTTTTCGGCCAAAAAAGTCAAAAATTTTTTTGACCTCAAAATTTCATAAAAAACGTCATAGTATAGTAAGGCACCAAAATTGGACAAAAAAAGTCAAAATTTTTTTTGACCTCAAAAAGTCATAAAAAACGTCATAGTATAGTATGGCGTTTTTTTCGGCCAAAAAAGTCAAAATTTTTTTTGACCTCAAAATTTCATAAAAAACGTCATAGTATAGTAAGGCGCCAAAATTGGACAAAAAAAGTAAAAATTTTTTTTGACCTCAAAAAGTCATAAAAAACGTCATAGTATAGTATGGCGTTTTTTTCGGCCAAAAAAAGTCAAAATTTTTTTTGACCTCAAAAAGTCATAAAAAACGTCATAGTATAGTATGGCGTTTTTTTCGGCCAAAAAAGTCAAAATTTTTTTTGACCTCAAAAAGTCATAAAAAACGTCATAGTATAGTATGGCGTTTTTTTTCGGCCAAAAAAGTCAAAATTTTTTTTGACCTCAAAAAGTCATAAAAAACGTCATAGTATAGTATGGCGTTTTTTTCGGCCAAAAAAAGTCAAAATTTTTTTGACCTCAAAATGTCATAAAAAACGTCATAGTATAGTAAGGCATCAAAATTGGACAAAAAAAGTCAAAATTTTTTTTGACCTCAAAAAGTCATAAAAAACGTCATAGTATAGTATGGCGTTTTTTTCGGCCAAAAAAGTCAAAATTTTTTTTGACCTCAAAAAGTCATAAAAAACGTCATAGTATAGTATGGCGTTTTTTTCGGCCAAAAAAAGTCAAAATTTTTTTTGACCTCAAAAAGTCATAAAAAACGTCATAGTATAGTATGGCGTTTTTTTCGGCCAAAAAAGTCAAAATTTTTTTTGACCTCAAAAAGTCATAAAAAACGTCATAGTATAGTATGGCGTTTTTTTCGGCCAAAAAAAGTCAAAATTTTTTTGACCTCAAAATGTCATAAAAAACATCACAGTATAGTAAGGCTTCAAAATTGGACAAAAAAAGTCAAAATTTTTTTTGACCTCAAAAAGTCATAAAAAACGTCATAGTATAGTATGGCGTTTTTTTCGGCCAAAAAAAGTCAAAATTTTTTTTGACCTCAAAAAGTCATAAAAAACGTCATAGTATAGTATGGCGTTTTTTTCGGCCAAAAAAAGTCAAAATTTTTTTGACCTCAAAATGTCATAAAAAACGTCATAGTATAGTAAGGCATCAAAATTGGACAAAAAAAGTCAAAATTTTTTTTGACCTCAAAAAGTCATAAAAAACGTCATAGTATAGTATGGCGTTTTTTTCGGCCAAAAAAGTCAAAATTTTTTTTGACCTCAAAAAGTCATAAAAAACGTCATAGTATAGTATGGCGTTTTTTTTCGGCCAAAAAAAGTCAAAATTTTTTTTGACCTCAAAAAGTCATAAAAAACGTCATAGTATAGTATGGCGTTTTTTTCGGCCAAAAAAGTCAAAATTTTTTTTGACCTCAAAAAGTCATAAAAAACGTCATAGTATAGTATGGCGTTTTTTTCGGCCAAAAAAGTCAAAATTTTTTTTGACCTCAAAATTTCATAAAAAACGTCATAGTATAGTAAGGCGCCAAAATTGGACAAAAAAAGTCAAAATTTTTTTTGACCTCAAAAAGTCATAAAAAACGTCATAGTATAGTATGGCGTTTTTTTCGGCCAAAAAAAGTCAAAATTTTTTTTGACCTCAAAAAGTCATAAAAAACGTCATAGTATAGTATGGCGTTTTTTTCGGCCAAAAAAGTCAAAATTTTTTTTGACCTCAAAAAGTCATAAAAAACGTCATAGTATAGTATGGCGTTTTTTTCGGCCAAAAAAAGTCAAAATTTTTTTTGACCTCAAAATGTCATAAAAAACGTCATAGTATAGTAAGGCATCAAAATTGGACAAAAAAAGTCAAAAATTTTTTTGACCTCAAAAAGTCATAAAAAACGTCATAGTATAGTATGGCGTTTTTTTTTCGGCCAAAAAAGTCAAAATTTTTTTTGACCTCAAAAAGTCATAAAAAACGTCATAGTATAGTATGGCGTTTTTTTCGGCCAAAAAAAGTCAAAATTTTTTTGACCTCAAAATGTCATAAAAAACGTCATAGTATAGTAAGGCATCAAAATTGGACAAAAAAAGTCAAAATTTTTTTTGACCTCAAAAAGTCATAAAAACGTCATAGTATAGTATGGCGTTTTTTTCGGCCAAAAAAAGTCAAAATTTTTTTTGACCTCAAAATGTCATAAAAAACGTCATAGTATAGTAAGGCATCAAAATTGGACAAAAAAAGTCAAAATTTTTTTTGACCTCAAAAAGTCATAAAAAACGTCATAGTATAGTATGGCGTTTTTTTCGGCCAAAAAAGTCAAAATTTTTTTTGACCTCAAAAAGTCATAAAAAACGTCATAGTATAGTATGGCGTTTTTTTCGGCCAAAAAAAGTCAAAATTTTTTTGACCTCAAAATGTCATAAAAAACGTCATAGTATAGTAAGGCATCAAAATTGGACAAAAAAAGTCAAAATTTTTTTTGACCTCAAAAAGTCATAAAAAACGTCATAGTATAGTATGGCGTTTTTTTCGGCCAAAAAAAGTCAAAATTTTTTTGACCTCAAAATGTCATAAAAAACATCACAGTATAGTAAGGCTTCAAAATTGGACAAAAAAAGTCAAAATTTTTTTTGACCTCAAAAAGTCATAAAAAACGTCATAGTATAGTATGGCGTTTTTTTCGGCCAAAAAAAGTCAAAATTTTTTTGACCTCAAAATGTCATAAAAAACATCACAGTATAGTAAGGCTTCAACATTGGACAAAAAAAGTCAAAATTTTTTTTGACCTCAAAAAGTCATAAAAACGTCATAGTATAGTATGGCGTTTTTTTCGGCCAAAAAAAGTCAAAATTTTTTTTGACCTCAAAATGTCATAAAAAACGTCATAGTATAGTAAGGCATCAAAATTGGACAAAAAAAGTCAAAATTTTTTTTGACCTCAAAAAGTCATAAAAAACGTCATAGTATAGTATGGCGTTTTTTTTCGGCCAAAAAAGTCAAAATTTTTTTTGACCTCAAAAAGTCATAAAAAACGTCATAGTATAGTATGGCGTTTTTTTCGGCCAAAAAAAGTCAAAATTTTTTTGACCTCAAAATGTCATAAAAAACGTCATAGTATAGTAAGGCATCAAAATTGGACAAAAAAAGTCAAAATTTTTTTTGACCTCAAAAAGTCATAAAAAACGTCATAGTATAGTATGGCGTTTTTTTCGGCCAAAAAAGTCAAAATTTTTTTTGACCTCAAAAAGTCATAAAAAACGTCATAGTATAGTATGGCGTTTTTTTCGGCCAAAAAAAGTCAAAATTTTTTTGACCTCAAAAAGTCATAAAAAACGTCATAGTATAGTATGGCGTTTTTTTTCGGCCAAAAAAGTCAAAATTTTTTTTGACCTCAAAAAGTCATAAAAAACGTCATAGTATAGTATGGCGTTTTTTTCGGCCAAAAAAGTCAAAATTTTTTTTGACCTCAAAATTTCATAAAAAACGTCATAGTATAGTAAGGCACCAAAATTGGACAAAAAAAGTCAAAATTTTTTTTGACCTCAAAAAGTCATAAAAAACGTCATAGTATAGTATGGCGTTTTTTTCGGCCAAAAAAAGTCAAAATTTTTTTTGACCTCAAAAAGTCATAAAAAACATCACAGTATAGTAAGGCTTCAAAATTGGACAAAAAAAGTCAAAATTTTTTTTGACCTCAAAAAGTCATAAAAAACGTCATAGTATAGTATGGCGTTTTTTTCGGCCAAAAAAGTCAAAATTTTTTTTGACCTCAAAAAGTCATAAAAAACGTCATAGTATAGTATGGCGTTTTTTTCGGCCAAAAAAAGTCAAAATTTTTTTGACCTCAAAATGTCATAAAAAACATCACAGTATAGTAAGGCTTCAAAATTGGACAAAAAAAGTCAAAATTTTTTTTGACCTCAAAAAGTCATAAAAAACGTCATAGGATAGTATGGCGTTTTTTTCGGCCAAAAAAGTCAAAATTTTTTTTGACCTCAAAAAGTCATAAAAAACGTCATAGTATAGTATGGCGTTTTTTTCGGCCAAAAAAGTCAAAAAAATTTTTGACCTCAAAAAGTCATAAAAAACGTCATAGTATAGTATGGCGTTTTTTTCGGCCAAAAAAAGTCAAAATTTTTTTGACCTCAAAATGTCATAAAAAACGTCATAGTATAGTAAGGCGTCAAAATTGGACAAAAAAAGTCAAAATTTTTTTTGACCTCAAAAAGTCATAAAAAACGTCATAGTATAGTATGGCGTTTTTTTCGGCCAAAAAAAGTCAAAATTTTTTTTGACCTCAAAAAGTCATAAAAAACGTCATAGTATAGTATGGCGTTTTTTTCGGCCAAAAAAAGTCAAAATTTTTTTTGACCTCAAAAAGTCATAAAAAACGTCATAGTATAGTATGGCGTTTTTTTTCGGCCAAAAAAAGTCAAAATTTTTTTTGACCTCAAAATGTCATAAAAAACGTCATAGTATAGTAAGGCATCAAAATTGGACAAAAAAAGTCAAAATTTTTTTTGACCTCAAAAAGTCATAAAAAACGTCATAGTATAGTATGGCGTTTTTTTCGACCAAAAAAAGTCAAAATTTTTTTTGACCTCAAAAGTCATAAAAAACGTCATAGTATAGTATGGCGTTTTTTTCGGCCAAAAAAAGTCAAAATTTTTTTTGACCTCAAAAAGTCATAAAAAACGTCATAGTATAGTATGGCGTTTTTTTCGGCCAAAAAAAGTCAAAATTTTTTTTGACCTCAAAAAGTCATAAAAAACGTCATAGTATAGTATGGCGTTTTTTTCGGCCAAAAAAAGTCAAATTTTTTTTTGACCTCAAAATGTCATAAAAAACGTCATAGTATAGTAAGGCATCAAAATTGGACAAAAAAAGTCAAAATTTTTTTTGACCTCAAAAAGTCATAAAAAACGTCATAGTATAGTATGGCGTTTTTTTCGGCCAAAAAAGTCAACATTTTTTTTGACCTCAAAAAGTCATAAAAAACGTCATAGTATAGTATGGCGTTTTTTTTCGGCCAAAAAAGTCAAATTTTTTTTTGACCTCAAAAAGTCATAAAAAACGTCATAGTATAGTATGGCGTTTTTTTCGGCCAAAAAAAGTCAAAATTTTTTTGACCTCAAAATGTCATAAAAAACATCACAGTATAGTAAGGCTTCAAAATTGGACAAAAAAAGTCAAAAATTTTTTTGACCTCAAAAAGTCATAAAAAACGTCATAGTATAGTATGGCGTTTTTTTCGGCCAAAAAAGTCAAAATTTTTTTTGACCTCAAAAAGTCATAAAAAACGTCATAGTATAGTATGGCGTTTTTTTCGGCCAAAAAAGTCAAAATTTTTTTTGACCTCAAAAAGTCATAAAAAACGTCATAGTATAGTATGGCGTTTTTTTTCGGCCAAAAAAAGTCAAAATTTTTTTGACCTCAAAATGTCATAAAAAACGTCATAGTATAGTAAGGCATCAAAATTGGACAAAAAAGTCAAAATTTTTTTTGACCTCAAAAAGTCATAAAAAACGTCATAGTATAGTATGGCGTTTTTTTCGGCCAAAAAAAGTCAAAATTTTTTTTGACCTCAAAAAGTCATAAAAAACGTCATAGTATAGTATGGCGTTTTTTTCGGCCAAAAAAAGTCAAAATTTTTTTTGACCTCAAAAAGTCATAAAAAACGTCATAGTATAGTATGGCGTTTTTTTCGGCCAAAAAAAGTCAAAATTTTTTTTGACCTCAAAAAGTCATAAAAAACGTCATAGTATAGTATGGCGTTTTTTTCGGCCAAAAAAGTCAAATTTTTTTTTGACCTCAAAAAGTCATAAAAAACGTCATAGTATAGTATGGCGTTTTTTTCGGCCAAAAAAAGTCAAAATTTTTTTGACCTCAAAATGTCATAAAAAACATCACAGTATAGTAAGGCTTCAAAATTGGACAAAAAAAGTCAAAAATTTTTTTGACCTCAAAAAGTCATAAAAAACGTCATAGTATAGTATGGCGTTTTTTTCGGCCAAAAAAGTCAAAATTTTTTTTGACCTCAAAAAGTCATAAAAAACGTCATAGTATAGTATGGCGTTTTTTTCGGCCAAAAAAGTCAAAATTTTTTTTGACCTCAAAAAGTCATAAAAAACGTCATAGTATAGTATGGCGTTTTTTTCGGCCAAAAAAAGTCAAAATTTTTTTGACCTCAAAATGTCATAAAAAACGTCATAGTATAGTAAGGCATCAAAATTGGACAAAAAAGTCAAAATTTTTTTTGACCTCAAAAAGTCATAAAAAACGTCATAGTATAGTATGGCGTTTTTTTCGGCCAAAAAAAGTCAAAAAATTTTTTGACCTCAAAAAGTCATAAAAAACGTCATAGTATAGTATGGCGTTTTTTTCGGCCAAAAAAAGTCAAAATTTTTTTTGACCTCAAAATGTCATAAAAAACGTCATAGTATAGTAAGGCATCAAAATTGGACAAAAAAAGTCAAAATTTTTTTTGACCTCAAAAAGTCATAAAAAACGTCATAGTATAGTATGGCGTTTTTTTTCGGCCAAAAAAGTCAAAATTTTTTTTGACCTCAAAATTTCATAAAAAACGTCATAGTATAGTAAGGCACCAAAATTGGACAAAAAAAGTCAAAATTTTTTTTGACCTCAAAAAGTCATAAAAAACGTCATAGTATAGTATGGCGTTTTTTTCGGCCAAAAAAAGTCAAAATTTTTTTTGACCTCAAAAAGTCATAAAAAACGTCATAGTATAGTATGGCGTTTTTTTTCGGCCAAAAAAAGTCAAATTTTTTTTTACCTCAAAAAGTCATAAAAAACGTCATAGTATAGTATGGCGTTTTTTTCGGCCAAAAAAAGTCAAAATTTTTTTGACCTCAAAATGTCATAAAAAACGTCATAGTATAGTAAGGCGTCAAAATTGGACAAAAAAAGTCAAAATTTTTTTTGACCTCAAAATTTCATAAAAAACGTCATAGTATATTAAGGCACCAAAATTGGACAAAAAAAGTCAAAATTTTTTTGACCTCAAAAAGTCATAAAAAACGTCATAGTATAGTATGGCGTTTTTTTCGGCCAAAAAAAGTCAAAAATTTTTTTGACCTCAAAAAGTCATAAAAAACGTCATAGTATAGTATGGCGTTTTTTTCGGCCAAAAAAAGTCAAAATTTTTTTTGACCTCAAAAAGTCATAAAAAACGTCATAGTATAGTATGGCGTTTTTTTCGGCCAAAAAAAGTCAAAAATTTTTTTGACCTCAAAAAGTCATAAAAAACGTCATAGTATAGTATGGCGTTTTTTTCGGCCAAAAAAAGTCAAATTTTTTTTTGACCTCAAAAAGTCATAAAAAACGTCATAGTATAGTAAGGCGTCAAAATTGGACAAAAAAAGTCAAAATTTTTTTTGACCTCAAAATTTCATAAAAAACGTCATAGTATAGTAAGGCACCAAAATTGGACAAAAAAAGTCAACATTTTTTTTGACCTCAAAAAGTCATAAAAAACGTCATAGTATAGTATGGCGTTTTTTTCGGCCAAAAAAAGTCAACATTTTTTTTGACCTCAAAAAGTCATAAAAAACATCATAGTATAGTATGGCGTTTTTTTCGGCCAAAAAAAGTCAAAATTTTTTTGACCTCAAAATGTCATAAAAAACATCATAGTATAGTAAGGCTTCAAAATTGGACAAAAAAAGTCAAAATTTTTTTGACCTCAAAATGTCATAAAAAACATCATAGTATAGTAAGGCTTCAAAATTGGACAAAAAAAGTCAAAATTTTTTTTGACCTCAAAAAGTCATAAAAAACGTCATAGTATAGTATGGCGTTTTTTTCGGCCAAAAAAAGTCAAAAATTTTTTTGACCTCAAAAAGTCATAAAAAACGTCATAGTATAGTATGGCGTTTTTTTCGGCCAAAAAAATTCAAAATTTTTTTTGACCTCAAAAAGTCATAAAAAACGTCATAGTATAGTATGGCGTTTTTTTTGGCCAAAAAAAGTCAAAATTTTTTTTGACCTCAAAATGTCATAAAAAACGTCATAGTATAATAAGGCATCAAAATTGGACAAAAAAAGTCAAAATTTTTTTTTTACCTCAAAAAGTCATAAAAAACGTCATAGTATAGTAAGGCGTCAAAATTGGACAAAAAAAGTCAAATTTTTATTTGACCTCAAAATGTCATAAAAAACGTCATAGTATAGTAAGGCGTCAAAATTGGACAAAAAAAGTCAAAATTTTTTTTGACCTCAAAATGTCATAAAAAAAGTCATAGTATAGTAAGGCATCAAAATTGGACAAAAAAAGTCAAAATTTTTTTTGACCTCAAAAAGTCATAAAAAACGTCATAGTATAGTAAGGCATCAAAATTGGACAAAAAAAGTCAAAATTTTTTTTGACCTAGAAAAGTCATAAAAAACGTCATAGTATAGTATGGCGTTTTTTTCGGCCAAAAAAAGTCAAATTTTTTTTGACCTCAAAATGTCATAAAAAACATCACAGTATAGTAAGCTTCAAAATTGGACAAAAAAAGTCAAAAATTTTTTTGACCTCAAAAAGTCATAAAAAACGTCATAGTATAGTAAGGCTTCAAAATTGGACAAAAAAAGTCAAAAATTTTTTTGACCTCAAAAAGTCATAAAAAACGTCATAGTATAGTAAGGCTTCAAAATTGGACAAAAAAAGTCAAAATTTTTTTTGACCTCAAAAAGTCATAAAAAACGTCATAGTATAGTATGGCGTTTTTTTCGGCCAAAAAAAGTCAAAAAATTTTTTGACCTCAAAAAGTCATAAAAAACGTCATAGTATAGTATGGCGTTTTTTTCGGCCAAAAAAAGTCAAAATTTTTTTTTACCTCAAAATGTCATAAAAAACGTCATAGTATAGTAAGGCATCAAAATTGGACAAAAAAAGTCAAAATTTTTTTTGACCTCAAAAAGTCATAAAAAACGTCATAGTATAGTATGGCGTTTTTTTCGGCCAAAAAAGTCAAAATTTTTTTTGACCTCAAAATTTCATAAAAAACGTCATAGTATAGTAAGGCACCAAAATTGGACAAAAAAAGTCAAAATTTTTTTTGACCTCAAAAAGTCATAAAAAACGTCATAGTATAGTATGGCGTTTTTTTCGGCCAAAAAAAGTCAAAATTTTTTTTGACCTCAAAAAGTCATAAAAAACGTCATAGTATAGTATGGCGTTTTTTTCGGCCAAAAAAATTCAAAATTTTTTTTGACCTCAAAAAGTCATAAAAAACGTCATAGTATAGTATGGCGTTTTTTTTGGCCAAAAAAAGTCAAAATTTTTTTTGACCTCAAAATGTCATAAAAAACGTCATAGTATAATAAGGCATCAAAATTGGACAAAAAAAGTCAAAATTTTTTTTTTACCTCAAAAAGTCATAAAAAACGTCATAGTATAGTAAGGCGTCAAAATTGGACAAAAAAAGTCAAATTTTTATTTGACCTCAAAATGTCATAAAAAACGTCATAGTATAGTAAGGCGTCAAAATTGGACAAAAAAAGTCAAATTTTTTTTTGACCTCAAAATGTCATAAAAAACGTCATAGTATAGTAAGGCATCAAAATTGGACAAAAAAAGTCAAAAAATTTTTTGACCTCAAAAAGTCATAAAAAACGTCATAGTATAGTAAGGCGTCAAAATTGGACAAAAAAAGTCAAAATTTTTTTTGACCTCAAAAAGTCATAAAAAACGTCATAGTATAGTATGGCGTTTTTTTCGGCCAAAAAAAGTCAAAATTTTTTTTGACCTCAAAAAGTCATAAAAAACGTCATAGTATAGTAAGGCATCAAAATTGGACAAAAAAAGTCAAAATTTTTTTTGACCTCAAAAAGTCATAAAAAACGTCATAGTATAGTATGGCGTCAAAATTGGACAAAAAAAGTCAAAAATTTTTTTGACCTCAAAAAGTCATAAAAAACGTCATAGTATAGTATGGCGTTTTTTTCGGCCAAAAAAAGTCAAAATTTTTTTTGACCTTTTTGACCTTTTTTTTTTTACCTTTTTCGGCCAAAAAAAGTCAAAATTTTTTTTGACCTCAAAAAGTCATAAAAAACGTCATAGTATAGTAAGGCGTCAAAATTGGACAAAAAAAGTCAAATTTTTTTTTGACCTCAAAATGTCATAAAAAACGTCATAGTATAGTAAGGCGTCAAAATTGGACAAAAAAAGTCAAAAAAATTTTTTGACCTCAAAATGTCATAAAAAACGTCATAGTATAGTAAGGCTTCAAAATTGGACAAAAAAAGTCAAAAATTTTTTTGACCTCAAAAAGTCATAAAAAACGTCATAGTATAGTATGGCGTTTTTTTTCGGCCAAAAAAAGTCAAATTTTTTTTTGACCTCAAAATGTCATGAAAAACGTCATAGTATAGTAAGGCTTCAAAATTGGATAAAAAAAGTCAAAATTTTTTTTGACCTCAAAATGTCATAAAAATGGTCATAGTATAGTAAGGCGTAAAAAAACGGCCAAAAAACTTGACAAAAAGTACCACAAAAAGGGGGGTCCAAAACACTCTTAGGGCTCTGAAACGTGCTCCTAAATACTTTCTGGGGGAACACTTTTGGCCTCTCACACTTAGGCAAATTTTCACTCTCCCAACTCACTTATATGGGGGAACTTCAAATGCTCATAACTCTGGAACCCTAAGTCCTAGTGACTCAAGGGTGGTACCGTTGGACTCGGGGTACACATAAATGGGGGGGTAGAACAAGGTCCCATGTCTCAATCTTGCTCCCCTGAGGATCGGTCAAAAATGTCACGTCCTCAAAATGTCATAAAAATGGCCATAGTATAGTAAGGTGTCAAAATGGGCCAAAAAAAGCCAAATTTTTTTTTGGCCTCAAAATGTCATAAAAATGGTCATACTATAGTAAGGCATCAAAATCGGCCAAAAAAAGTGATTTTTCAGAACGGCCTCAAAATGTCATAAAAATTGTCATAGTGTAGTAAGGCGTAAAAATCGGCCAAAAAAAGTGATTTTTCAGAATGGCCTCAAAATGTCATAAAAATTGTCATAGTGTAGTAAGGCGTAAAAATCGGCCAAAAAACTTGACAAAAAGTACCACAAAAAGGGGGGTCCAAACCACTCCTAAGGCTCTGAAACGTGCTCCTAAACACTTTCTGGGGGAACACTTTTGGCATCTCACACTGGAAAATTTTCACTCTCCCAACTCACTTATATGGGGGAAATTCAAATGCTCATAACTCTGGAACCCTAAGTCCTAGTGACTCAAGGGTGGTACCGTTGGACTCGGGGTACACATAAATGGGGGGGTAGAACAAGGTCCCATGTCTCAATCTTGCTCCCCTGAGGATCGGTCAAAACTGACCCTGGTTAAAACCCCAAGCCCTGTACACTTTTAACCCTAAACACCAACTTCAGCTTGACAAAAAGTACCACAAAAAGGGGGGTCCAAACCACTCCTAAGGCTCTGAAACGTGCTCCTAAACACTTTCTGGGGGAACACTTTTGGCATCTCACACTTTGGAAAATTTTCACTCTCCCAACTCACTTATATGGGGTAACTTCAAATGCTCATAACTCTGGAACCCTAAGTCCTAGAGACTTAAGGGTGGTACCGTTGGACTCGGGGTACCCACAAATGGGGGGGTAGGACAAGGTCCCATGTCTTTATCTTGCTCCCCTGAGGATCGGTCAAAAATGTCACGTCCTCAAAATTTCATAAAAATGGTCATAGTATAGTAAGACGTCAAAATATGCCAAAAAAAAGTCAAGTCGTTCCAGGCACTTGGTAACAACAGGCGTGAGTGCAACTGGGCGGTAGTCAGTGAGGCAGGCTGTGCATGATTTGGGCCATCAGGCCCAGCTGCTTTCCTGGGGTTCACCCTGCTGAACATCCATGCAACATCCTTCACAGTCAGTGGTTTGGAGCAATTATTGCTTTGCTTAATAGCACAAGCTCTTCAGTGTTTCATGTTACGATAGCTTATCCCCTTGCATCAATCTGCATTCACCATGTGGGATTAGCAAAACTATCCAAACCACACTGACGTGTCGTGTTGATAAACTTAGCTAGACTAGCCGATATAGCTAACGGAGCTAACTAGCTAAATAGTGATTAGCGTTAATGCTCACTTGATTTAGCAGATTACACAGTTTAGCAGATTCAGCCAGGTACAATAAGTCAACAAATAGGTTAGCCAGCAAACGTGAGTTTAGAACTGTGGACTTGTAACGTTACTTTAAGCGTTAGCTTCATGTTACCTGCGCTGCTGTTGCCAGCTCCTTCCCCGTCTTCGATAGTCGAAGGTCGCTTGGAACACTTAGCTCTTGTTGTGACGGACATGTTCCAGCCTCAGAATGTCTAACGGACCGCACTGCCTGATGGGAAATGTTCAAATATTGAGGGAAAGTGTACATGAGTCATAACCAACAGCGGAAATGTGCAGTCTCTGCAGTCATACACCTGGCAACGCTGCTAACAGCTCTCTGAACACACACAGACATATAAACATGTCGAACTGCCTTGTGGGAGATTGAAGTTTTCTGGTGGGCCCATCCATTCATTCATAAATGCGGGATATACATTCAAATGTAGGCCGTGAACTTGGAGGTTTCATTTCTGTGAGCTGTTAAAATGCCTGGTTTGGCCAGTATATTGAGAGAGCACAGTTCTCTGACTGCAAAAGAAAAATCTACTACAAAGGAAGGTTAGATGCAATTCATGTTGGGGATGCCTCCCACCCAGCTCTACTGCAGTGTGGACTCGGTGTCTGTCTCGCTCTGGTCTCTGAGTGTCCAGCTTCGTCCTGTGGAGAGCGAGCAGACTGGATGAGTCCGGTGAAAATCTCTACACTTTTTTTTATTTTGGAGACATGAAAAATGAAATGACTGTAGCTGTGATTGGATGGTCTGTTACCACGGTAACGCCCCCCACTGTTTTAAAGTTCTTCTCTCCGCTTCTTTTAGCCTCATTACAGGAAGTTACTGCTTTCTTCGCTGATTGGTTTGACGGCCCAGAGTCCAGATCCTCAGTTCTACTTCCTGTGACTGAGGCACACCTGTACGGAGGCAAGACAGGTGAGCTTCTGCTCAGTAAACTGAGCTGTGACAGGCAAAAGGAGGAAGCTGCTGCTTAACATCAAACCAATTAGCAGTAAGTGGGTGGATTAGAGGCAGCAGCTGATCTGCTGCTAATGGGATCAGAGCTGATCAGGGTTTTGGATGATGTGTCGCAGCTCACTCACACTCACACCTTGATGCTTCCTTCTGCAGGAAAATATCGGAGCAAAGAGCCAACCGCTGAGCCCGTCTGACCCGTTTTATGAGAATATTTGGTTGTGATTAAATGGCAGACCCCTCTGCCCCCCCGCAGTATGGACTGTCCTGACCTGCAGCGCGGCATTATGGGTCTGAAACCAGGAGTTGCGCTCAAGTTACGTTCAGCTGCCTCTTTCTGGAACGGATTAAAACTCTGAAACCGACAGATTCTCAAACAAAACTCACCTGAGAAAACGTTTTTCCTCTTGATACCTGACGCGTAGTGACTGTTGATTTCAGCAGACTGTGCCGGTCACACTGAGACGTTAAAATGCCGTTCATGCCGGTGAAGTTCACCCTGCAGAAGCGGGTGAAGCTGGCTCAGGGTCTGTGGATGCTCTACTGGCTCTCAGTCATCGTGGGGATTCTGATCTTCAGCCTCGGCATCTTCTTTAAGATCGAACTGCGGAAGAGAAGCGAAATGATGGACAACAACGAGAGCCATTTAGTGCCCAACCTGCTGATCTTGGTGGGCATGTTGGCCTGTGGGGTCAACGCCTTCGGGGGAAAGGTGTGCCACGACTCTCTCGACCCAGTCAAGTTTGCGAAGTGGAAGCCGATGCTGAAGCCGTACCTGCTGCTGTGCTGCGGCTTCAACGCGCTGCTGCTGCTGACGGTGCTGCTGTGCTTCCTCATGCAGTTTGCCATGTACCTGACGCTGGCCGAGGGCCTGAAGAACAGCATCAAGTTCTATAAGGACACGGACACACCGGGACGCTGCTTCATGAAGAGGACGCTGGACATGACTCAGATCGAGTTTCGCTGCTGCGGTAACAACAACTTCAGGGACTGGTTTGAGGTGCAGTGGATCAGCAATCGCTACCTGGACATGAGCAACGACGAGGTCAAAGAGTGAGTATGCACCGAGCACTGCAGCTGTCAGTCAGTCACAGCTGAAACCGGCCGATCAGCAGATCGTTTCCATAATCAATTCAATGTCAGAATTATTTATCAGCTGCAAACTGCCTCCAGCCTCTGCTGTCACTTTCTGTTTCAGAGGACGTCGCCTCTGACGTGACTCACTGAAAAATAACCCACAGCTTTTATTTTGTAAATCAGTGATGAACGTAATGATTAGCTGCAGCCCAAGAATAATGAAGCTCCATCTGTAGGTCTCACTCACATCTTCTCAGTTTACAGAAACATGAAGAGATTGGAGTCTGTCAGATAATCACACTGACACGCTGCTGAGCAGCAGCTGATCCGTTGTTTTACTGGGGCTTTTTCTGGGTCTCTGTAAACTGAACTCTGGCCTCTGATCAGGAGGTCTCACTGAGTTTTGTCTCTCAGGGTCATCGAAAGCACAAACCAGGATCATCTCTAAGCTTCCTCGCCACATTTCAAGGAAGAGAAAAGCCTGATTTAAACCTTCAACATTTCCTCATCAGGTCATATTATCATCATCACAGTCCGCGTGTCCTTCAGCTGATTCCCGCCTCAGCTAAACCTTCGTTGCTCACAGAGACAGTTTTGTTAAAAAGGGTCAGTGGAGGATAAATGAGGGAATTACGCAGGTAAAAGTTACCGTGCAGGAGGTCGATGTATCGGCTTCTCCTCTCTAAGTCTATAATCTGTCAGGATCTGATTTCCACCCTGCTGCAGCTTACACGCCCGTGAACATGACAAGGTTAAACCAAACCACACGACTGAGGGAGCGTTGGATTCTCTTACCAGGTGAACCACGGCTTAAACTCTGAAAACTCTCTGAGACATCGTAGTTAAACTTACAGCAGAAGTTACACGTGATAAACAGCAGCTCAGAGAAGTAAGAGGAAACAGAAGCATGAGTCGGCAGCACTGAAGCGTGCTGTGGATCCATGTTTGCGTGTTTCCATGTTGTGTTTCTGTGTTAATGCGTTTAAGAGATATTACTCCTTCTCTGAGATGATTATTTCTCATGATCCCATTTTAACCTCCTGTCAGCCACAGGCGCCGCCCACTGCAGGTAACTGTCAATCATGTTCTGGCCCGTCCCCTCAGAGGAGAAGCCAGGGACAAAGTGTCCCAACATCAAACGTCCTTTTGTTAAAAAAAAAGATTAATTCAGTTTTAATATTTAAAAAGATGGTTTGTCTGTGTCTCTGAAATGTGTGAATCTGCTTCCTGCTCTCCAGAGGATGAACCAGGGCTGTGAGTGCCTGAATGAAGAAACAAAGGGAGCTTTCAGGCAGATTATCAGATGATCTTCCTCTTCCTTCGTACCCACATTAAAGGACGTACAGGGTTCTATCCCAGGGCCCATGATACTGTCGTCTGTTGTTCTCAGCAGAACAAACCTTTGACCTGCTGCAGCTTTGATGTTGTTCAGTCCTGTTTAAAAGATGGTTTGTTTGTTTGTTTGTTTGTCAACAGCATAAATTCACTTCAGGTCAAAACCGTGTTCAGATAAGTTGCTTTCTGATTTTCATGATTTGACTGAAATGAACCGATTTTGTAGCTTTTAATGCAAAACAAAAGCTTTGGCCTGGTGTTTGCTCCAAATCACTAATCAATAATCAATCAGTAATCAATCAATAAATAACAGGATTTTTTCTGATGGTGGCAGGAAGCAAAAGGTCAGAGGATCGTTGTAATTATTATGGAAACTTTCTGACGGAGCCTCAGTCTGAGGCGAGTGTTGTGGCTTTAAAGAGGCAGCGTGTGAGGCTTACAGTCAGATCAAACCGAGGCCCTCAGGCCCTCAGACATCCACCCACCCAGCAGTGTGTCTGACCTCTGACCTCCCTGCAGAGTCCAGGAAACAGTCATTTTGACTCTGTTGTCTCTGTTCTGCAGTCGTGTCCTCAGTAACGTGGAAGGGAAGTACCTGATGGACAGTGTCCCGTTCAGCTGCTGTAACCCTGGGTCCCCTCGGCCCTGCATCCAGCATCACCTGACCAATAACTCCGCCCACTACGACTACGACCACCGCACTGAGGAGCTGAACATCTGGACCCGGGGCTGCCGTGAGGCCCTCTTCTCCTACTACAGCGGCATGATGAACAGCATTGGAGTGCTCATCATCGCCACCATCATCCTGGAGGTAAGAATGCGCCCACAACCAGCCTCAGCCAATCAGCATCCTGATCCTGGTCTTTCTCTCAGAGCCAGGTGCCGCTCTGAGGTCTGTGGCAGCTGGTTAGCTTAGCTTATCATACAGACTGGAAGCAGCACTAACCTGCTGTATCAGGTTTGTTTAATCTGAGGTGTCGACGGCTCAGATACAGTCCAACACACTGACCCCGGTAAAACCACA
Source organism: Toxotes jaculatrix (assembly GCF_017976425.1). NCBI lineage: Eukaryota > Metazoa > Chordata > Actinopteri > Toxotidae > Toxotes > Toxotes jaculatrix. The sequence goes on from NC_054404.1 coordinate 228,982, forward strand.
AAGCAGAGGAATCAGTCACTGGAAGCTTAGTGACTGATTCCTCTCTGCTGCTTTGGTTCTAAATATTTGTTTTGCTAAAAACATTTTTCTTCTGTCAGAAAATTTGGTGGAAACTTGGGACTTAATGCGCTGCTCACCTGCTAATGGTTTGAGTTTGTAGTGAATTAGTTCAGGACTTTCTCCTGAAGGAGAACGTAGGATTAGTTCTTCTCTTAATCTTCTAATTAAGTCTTAATTAACCGAAGCGACCTGAAATGCACCAGGTTAACAGTGTAATTGGTTAGCGAGTGATTAGCGTTAGTGCTAAAGGAGCTGATGTTTGTTCTCAGAGACGACAACTGCTGCTGCACGAAACACCAAACCAGGTGCAGCTCCTCAGTCTGCACCAGACTCCATGAGGAAAAATACCAAAAAATATTTTAGCAGCTTTGAATCATAACTCAGTGAAATCTGAGTGTTGGGGTTATAGGGGTGAGGGTTATGGGGGTGAGGGTTATAGGGGTGAGGGTGAGGGTTATGGGGCTGAGGTTGAGGGTTATAGGTGTGAGGTTGAGGGTTATCGGGGTGAGGGCTCTGGGGGTGAGGGTATGTTCCCTGTATGGAGCTGTTGCTCAGATGTGCAGGTGCCGACCTGCCGTCTGTGGTTAGCAGTGTTAGTGTGGCGTTCAGGTGTAGGATTAGCTGATGGTTGACTCAGGACTCGAACATGGATCGGTTCCTGAGTTTGCAGCGTGTTAAGCTGCCGAGCGGTGGTCAGGCTCACTAAGGATCAGAAACTATTCTGGGGGGGTTAATCTGCCTGCAGCAGCAACAGGTTGCATTCTGGGAAGGTGAGGATGAGGGACGGTTCCTAAGAGTGAGTAGCGATTCAGTATCTGGGTCAAAACAACAAGTTTGACCTGAAGCGTGACGACAGGCAGCGGATTTAAAACCAACATCCTGAACTCAATCACTCAGACCTGTGACTGGAGAACATCACTGCTGCTGCTCTCAAAGACCTGAAGGAGCTGCCCCTGGTTTGGGAGAGCCCTCTGATTGGCTGTTCTTTGTGTTAGGTTGGTTCTGACACAGGAAGATGACGTTCTCATTCTTAATCCGACAAATTTCTGATTGGTCGACTGTTTGTCCAGCTGCAGAAACAGCTGGGTTGCTCGGTGGACGAACCTGCCACTCGTGATGACGGGAATCAACGGTTCTGTGCAGCGCACAAACCAAACAGCACATGTATGTACAGCAGCAAACGACCCGGACATTTCACGTGACTTTTGTCTGAATGTGAATGTTAAATTTTGCGTCACGTCTCTGGATTTAAAGCTGTGAGACAATGACAGCTAACGTGGCTGTGATTACCACAGATGGGTCTGCTATGCTGTGTGGTGCTGATGGTGTAAGGGGGCTGTTTGTTTGGGGGGGTCGAATCTTTTACCCCATTATGCCATGTTTTTTTACACTGTAAAAAAATAATAAAATGTTAATCATTAAAAAAAAAGCAGTGAAAAGATTAAACGTGAAGTTTCTCACCTCAGCTGTTGGATCATCATCAGCTGGAGCCGATGACGGAGGCCGAGCTCATTTCTGTTATTACTTCGAAATGAACAACAAAGGAATCGATCTCACAAAGTGCCGACTTCCCTGACTCCCTGAAGTAACTTCTGACCTCCACGACTCACTGTTTACAGGATGTGGACGGTTCTGTCCACTGTACAACAAGGACACAAGGTCGCACAAGCACAACACAACAAGAACATTTAGACTTAGCCGCAAAGGGGTTTGGGGGACGAGCGAGGTGCTGATGTCTGACGCTAGGAACCCCACATCTGAAAAGGCGGCACTGGTCCCTTTGAATGGACCAATCAGCAGCAGATGCTTCTGGTCAATAGGGTGGAGACACCAGCATCTCAGAGATGGAGTTTACTGGTGGAGACACCAGTAAACTCCATCTCTGAGATGCTGAGGGAGGCACACACTCGCTCAAACACAGCTGGACATTGTGATTCAGAGCTCAGACAACAGGTGACTGTGCACTGTGATGATGTCATGTCATGTGATATATTGCATGTTCTGAACTTGTGTTTGTGTGTGTGTCAGTCCGCTGACATGGCGGGGTTGAAGTACCTGAGCACGGCTCTGGAGACGATGACAGACCCGGAAAACCCCGAGTGTGAGAGCGAAGGCTGGCTGCTGGAGAAAGGCGTGAAGGAGACGTTCACCGAGCTGCTCGCCAAGCTGAAGACACTGGGGAAGACCAACCAGGTGGAGGAGGGCGGGGGCACGCCGGAGGCCACCACCTGAGAGCCCCGGCCACAACAAAGGACTGAGGTCTCCCCATCTCCCTCGCAACTGCCGCCTCTCCCCCAGAAAACAGGGAGCAAGAGAGGGGAGGTTTTCTCCATGCTATGTACATACGCCATCATACATGTATTGAAATGCTAAAACATGAATATTACACACACACATTCAAAGTGAACAAGTCATTTAAATTTACTGTGAATGTCCATGTTTTCCATTCTGTAAATATGTTGAACAGAGTTTATTTTTAACCCGGAGGAACAGGAACCTGCTGCTGGAAATAAAACGTCCAGGTTTCAGATCAAATTCAGATTTAAAATTTAATTCTCCCGCCTCCTCATAGCACTTCCTGTCAGGTGGTGGACAGACCGTCAGACACCGTCAGGCCTGACAGAATCGACGCCAGTTTTCACCTGAGCCCGATCACTGATCTGATTTCAGCTCATCACACACATCCAGTGTTTGAGATGGTTAGAAACTGCTGCAATTCCTCAGTTTGTCCAGCAGAGTGTGCAAAGCTTACAAAACGTTGTTAATTTGAGAGATTTTTGCCAAACTTGTGTCTCAGTGTCGGGCTCTGGTCTTTACTGTCGTCGTCTGACCTCTGACATGGTTGGCATGGAAACAGACGGCCAGAAAACCTCGGAGTGCTCTCTGCTGCCAACACTGGTCAGGAGGGGGTACTGCAACAAGTACTTCAACAGTTGCAGTACACCCCCCTACCCACCCCCCCAACCAGCAGGAGGTAAATACAGAGGTAAAGGTATATACAGTGAGGACGATTCATGGAGTTTCTCAAATTTCACTTTGTCTTTTTGATTAAAAATGTTTAGATTTTATGCTAAACGCACAACTTCTCTCATGTTGTGTTTTTGAGGTTTGTTAATAACTTGCTCTTTGTGAAAGATCACACCTTCAGTTACGTCAGTCGAAGGAGCGACAGCCAACATTTATTTATGCTAACACCTATTGGGGCATGACCGAGCCTGGCAGACTGAGCTCAGGGTGAAGCCGTCCCACCGTAGCTGTCTGGTTCCCTGTCAGACTGAAAGTTTTTTTACTGTGAAGTTGTAGCCAAACCAACACACATGCTTTGATGAACAGCTCCACCTTCATCAAACTGCACATTAACATTGGTCTTACCTCAGTTTGACAGACAGGAAGCTGCATCAGTGTGCAGAGTGTGAGTGGATCTGGTCTGGGTTCAGGTTTTACAGAGGTGAAGTCGGATCAGCTGTGTAGAGATACAGAATCAGATTCTGTATCTTGTATGTTTCTGTTTTTCCTTTGTAACATGGAGTCGTGATGTTTTCAGCCAGTTGTTGTGGGTTGGATGGAGCTCGTAGCTGCTCCACTGTGTCTGATAAAACCTATAAACAGATTGTGACTGACACCAAACTGTCTGACTCCTCCTTTATGAAACGCATCAACACATCAACCGTGTTTCAGTACAAACACGTGTGTACGCAGAAGATTCTCCCATAAACCTGGAAACAACCAATATATAACCAATACATGCATCACAGTTCACTGAGACACAATCAGCTGCAGTCCTGTCAGAGTGTCAGAGGACAAGGAGCAGTTTGTAAACCACACTGTAAAACACATCCTGAGTGTGTGTCCTTGCTTCCCTCCTGAGACGTGTTTCACAGTGTGTTTTACAGTGTGTTTCACAGTGTTTGTGTTTTACAGTGTGTTTCACAGTGTTTGTGTTTTACAGTGTGTTTCACAGTGTGTTTTACAGTGTTTCACAGTGTTTTACAGTGCACTGGTCATTAGCAGCAGCTGAGCAGATAAACAGTTTAATCAGCTCAGAGAAACAGATTAACTGTGCTGATGTCAGCCGAGGGCTGAGGACAGCGGCCGTGACGCAGGTAGGAGCCCGGGGGGTCCTTTAAACCTCCTCATCCAGCAGGACGATGCATCGTGGGTCGGAGGGCGGGGCTGATAAATCACTGACAGTCTGGGAAACGTCTCTCAGCGCACTCATGGACAGAGGTTCAGTCCAGATCTTCATCCATCACCTGTTGGGTGTTAGGACGTTGTCCCTCCAGCGTGTGAGTGAACGACACAGTGTCCAACTGCTGCAACGTCTGACACTGTCCACACTATTTGTTCATTATTTTCATGTTACTCCAACATGGTGTCCAGTCATCAGGTGACTGATCACATGGTCTCACTGTTCAACAACCTGGAACTGACAGAAACCAGCCGACTGAAGATGAAGCTTTGATTGAAAGGGTTAGGGACCAATCACGTGGCTCCTCACGGTGTGTTGCTAGGCAGAATTCAGATTATTTGAGAGTTATCAGGTTAAAAACCTTTAACCCAGAAAAGAAAAGTTAGCTCATGTGATGTTTGGGAGAAACTTACTGGGAGCTTAGAGCTGCTGAACTGGTCTGAACGTGTCCCAGGTCTCCGGCTTCAGACTGTGGACATTTTCAGCTGTTTGACACGATTCCGTCTGTCCTCAGGAGACGGATATCTCTGTGTCCATCCAGCGTCTTTTTCAGAGCCAGCACAGCCATATGATGATCCGTTGTCATAGAAACAAAACGAGCACCCTTCACGGACACCAGCCGAGCTGACGTGTTTCAGAGTTGACAGTTGAGGCGTCAGTTTAATCGAACTGTGTCTGTTTTAAATTTTAAAATATTAAAATATTAAAATGTGTACCTGCGATTCAGGAAGGAACCTCGAGCAGAACCCGGCTCATATGGGGGACCCTCCTGCTGAGGGTCGGGCTGGGTGAGAGGAGGAAGAGGAGGAAGAGGAGGAAGATAGGACAGCTGGGAATGGAGGAGAGGAGGAGAAGGACATGCAGCATATAGAACATGATACAAACAGGAAGTGGACGATGTTAGAGGGACAGCATTCAGATCCCAGAACAGTGAGTGGATCCTGTCCTCAGCAGGTTACAGCTGTGATAGGAGACAGAGCACAGGAGCAAACAGCTGTTTCATCACAGTCTGCAGAGAATATGGATCCAACATGGATCTGAAGCAGAGTGGGACATTAAACACAGTCATGTGTTAGAGACGGAGCCAGGACCACAGACAGAGACACCTGCAGACAGGGACAGAGACACCAGAGAGAGACAGGCACAGGACAACAGGACAGAGAGGACACAGAGTTAATGACATGGAATAAAGGCTGATAAATGTGAGAGTGGGTCTGAGGAGAGACAGAGAGGAGAGGAGAGGTGAGCAGAGGATCATGGGAAGTCTCTTCACTCAGACTGCTCAGATCCAGATCCTCAGACACTTCATCCTCCAGCAGGACAATGACCTGAACAAAGGGACAAAGCACGGCAGCAGGTACAGAGAGACAGACGGAGACAGAGAGACAGACAGAGTCAGGCGAACACCTGTCAGTGTACTCAGCACCTCCTTTGTAGTGGTTCCTGTTACAAAAAACAGGTGTCTCCTGGACATTTTACCATGACCACATACACACACACACACACACACACACACACACAAACAAATGAATAAGTAACTAACAAAACAACAACAAAGCAGTGAATCCTGCTGTTGCTGTGTTGGGAGTTCTCTTGTTGGGGGACAGACATCGTCAGGGTTCTGGTCCCAGATCTGATCCTGATGTTGATCAGAACAGAGAAACCATTCTGAGGGTTTGTCACCCTCTTGTGGTCACACCGAGTCACTGCAGTTCTCAGCTGTGATGGAACTAAAGTGGACTTTCTGTGGACCTGTAGAGTCTGTTTGGGATGCAGACTGAACCGGACTGAGTCTGTAACGAGGCGGACACGCCATGGTCTTTAAAGAACAGTCTCCATATTTGTTTAGCAGAAGCTGCTGCGCAGACGTTACAGGAAGCGGCTGGATCACCTGGATCAGGTAGACCTGCAGGTTTGTGGGTCAGTACGAGGACCCTCACGGTCAGAGACTTCAGCTCAGTCTTTAACCCTTCCTGGTCCAGAGTCCTCGCACACTTCACACGAGAACTCTGAAGGTCTGGATCTGAACCCGTTTACAGTGAAGACACAGAGAGGGAACTTCCTTTGAAGGTTTATTACAAAACGCAAGACAAAACATGTCAACTGGGTTTATTCTATTCAAACACGATACAATGACGAACGACCTCCTACCTGCAGGTGAAGCTGAGAAACCAACCAATCAAAAACAAGCCAACACAACATGGAGCTAAATGTGAAACTCTGCTGTGGACAGGAGAACGGCAGCTTTAAGGCCCGAGACACAGGAACTGGACAGCAGGCTTCAGGGGTTGGGGGGTGATGGGGAGGGTGATGTGAGGGGAGGGGGGGGGTGATGGGGGGTGGGGAGGGGTGATCTTTAGGGTTAGGGTTAGCCTAACCCACCGATGTCCACAGGTGATGCTTTTATTTTGGTGAAAGCTGGTCCATCAGGGAGGAAAAGCTGTGGACATCGGACTTGATGCTCCTTTATGTTTGGTCCAATCTGTGAACAGCCTCCAACATTACCAGGCACCGGCACCGACCTGGACAGACACATATTCTGTGGTGGGACATGAGATTCCTCCAAGTCTTTAGCCTGTCAGACAGACGTCCATGTGAGTCCACACCGGTTGCACATCAGCAAAAACATGTACCACTGTCTTTTCAACGACACAATATCTTCGTCCAAATGCAAACGTTAGAGACGTTACCTTGGACAGAGACGTCCAAATGTTACCTCAGACAGAGACGTCCAGACGTTACCTCGAGACTAGTAAACTCATCTTTGACATTAACAGATTTTTAAGCCTTTCTGTCCAATTGTCCTCTCAGATGGACGTCCGTCTGACTCACAGTTTGCTCTTAATGCCCCAGAATTTAGGACACAGCTGCTCAGAGACTTTGGTAAACTGTTTCAGCAATGAATGTCCTCTCAGACAGACGCTGGTTTGAGTCCAAATTCAATGTAAATCGTCCCATCTGTACTTTTTGAAACCAGATTTAATTCACTGGAAACCAGTGTTTGTACTGGAAATCTCTGACATCATTAGATCAAGACAGTGTCTGAACCTTTGTTTGAACGTTTCTGTCCAAATGTCTCAGATTAAGTCTCATGTACTTTGTGGAAACAGCTGGTTTGTGTTTCCACCTACTGAGACGCATCAGATTCTTTGTCTTTCTTAATAAACTGATTAGGAGGCTTTAACTTTGAAAGACTGGACATCTGTTAGTGCTGGAGTCTTTTCCTGTGTGCTGCTGCTGATGATGACGACGATGCTAAATGATGAAGGTGGCGGTGAAGTTGCTACGGTAATGAGGGCAGCTAGGCCAGGCGCGGTCACCTAGACGCTCTCTTATTTTTTTATTTTTTTTTATTTTTTTTAAACTTGTGAATCACATTTAAATACCATTTATATTTATATATTACAACATTGTTCCAAATTCATAAATAAGTAGTGCAGTTTCCCCTTCGTCCTCCACCGACGCCGTCACTCTGCTGCTAAAATGAGAAACCCAAACGTTAGACGCTGCAGATCGGTCATCATCACACCCAGATGAAAAACTACAAATATGGCCGACTAGCTGCAGAATATAATCTTCATGCATACGTTAATGTGGAGGAACGCCGGCCCCAAACGATCGGCTCGCCTGCTCAGATTTCACATTTTAACCTTTTAAAACCATCAACTAGCAAAGCTATAACAGTTAACCAATCAGAACGCGGTGCCAATAAGAACTTCAGCCAATCGAAATCACTGAGGGACGAACTGGGCAGGGACGTTCCGGAGAAAAATGAAGAGAAGGAAACAAAACATGGAGACGAGTGAAGGAATCACTGCTCTGAACTGTGACGGGACCAGATCAGATCGGATCGATCGGATCAGAATCAGCTGATTGTTGTTGTTATTCAGGAAAGCAGAGAAGAATCTGAGAGAACAAATCCCAGAGAGAGAGAGAGAGAGCGAGAACAGCTGATCAACAGGAAACTTTTCTGAAAGTTAAATTCAAGAGAATTTTGATTCTGACTCTAAACTTCGCCAAAGATCGAGGACCAAGTGAATAAACAAGAAAACCAAAAACCGGAACAAATCAGGATTCAGCGGAGAAGCAGTCAGAACTCTGAGGCTGGAGTGGGTTCTGCAGGATCCACACTGAGCTCTGAGCTCTGACCAATCACAGCACAGTGTCCAGCATCAGCTCCATCTGCAGCTTTCACTGCTGCTGTCAATCTTTTCTGTACAGACTCAGTTTCCCATGATGCTCTGCATGCAGACAGAGGTCCCGGGGCTGATGGAAAACCTGGCAGCGGGTGGGCGTGGCCTGAAACCGAGGGTCAGAATGCAGGAGAACAGCGTTCTAACAGGTGGTGGACAGGTGTGTGTGGGGGGGTTGGGGGCGGGGCAGGGGGCGGGGCAGGGGGCAGGGGGGCGGGTGAGGGGTAACACTTTAAATCTAATCCCATCCTGAAGAGCAAATTAGCTGAAGGTCAGTTACGGCCATATATGGATGCGACCATACGTGAAGATCACGCCGCCATGTGACCATATATGGATATCCTGCTGCTATCTACACCAGAGAGGACTCAACCAGTTCCAGTTCTCAAACGTGGACAACCAAACAGCCACAAGTAGCCCAGAACCTGTCCCCAACTGGTCCAGAACTTTTCCAAATTAGAACTTTTCCAGAACTGGTTCCAAACCAGTCCAGAACCAGTCAATGCTGATTCAGAACCAACTCAGAACAGGTTCAGATGCAGTCCAAACCCAATCCAGAGCCAGGTGACGTCACTCGGAGTCAGACTCCAGAGGGGCAGTTTCATCTAAGACGACTCTCTTCCGGCGCTTGGCGGCGGCGGCGCGGGCCCGCTGCTCCTCCTCCATGTGTGCCTTCTTGTGGCGGGAGAAGCTGGACGAGTGCATGAAGGTCTTGTTGCAGGCGGCGCAGGTGTAGGTCTTGGTCTTGGCGGCAGGGAGTCCGGTGTTAGCGTGAAGCTGCTTCTGGTGCTGCTGCAGTTTCCCTCGCCCAACGCCATCCCCCACCCTGTGGGTCTGCTGGTGCCGCGCCAAGCTAGAGGCGTGGCTGAACTGCTTCCCACACTGGCTGCAGCTGTGGCGACCGGCTGCTGCTCCCCCCCCACCACCTCCCTCCTCCTCCTCAGAGGCAGTCGAACCCCGTTTGCCGGCCCGGCCTCCCCGGCGGCGGCGGTTCTTTTTACAAAGGGTGTAGAAGTTAGGTTTGTCACGGGAGCAGAGCTTGAGTCGGATCTTGAGGTCGGACGAGGTCTCACCCAGGTTCTCCTTACCGGGCGTGTAGCTGTCCAGCAGCTCTTTGACGTGGGTCACCTGGTGTTTGGACAGCTGCGTGGACGTCCTGAAGCTCATGTCGCACTGCGGGCAGGCGTAGAACTTATCACCTCCCTGGCTCTGAATGATGGCGGCCGCCACATGCTGCTGCCTCTGCTGCTGCCTCTTGGTCTTCTTGTTCTTGCCGCCAGCCTTCAGCGAGTGGCGCAGGGCGGCCACGTTGGGGCTCAGAGCGGCGTCCTTGGGAATTCCTTTGCCCTTCTTGTGGATGAGGCGGTGGCGTGACAGGCTGGAGCTGTGGTTGAACTCCTTCCCGCAGATGTTGCAGGGGTGGATCCGCCGCTTCCCATGCAGTCGCAGGTGACTCCCCAGCATCCTGACAGGTAAACAAACAAAGATGACATCGGTTCGCTGAAACTAACCTTCGAAGTGATTATTGAATATGTGCAGATTATTTCCTCCAGTCAGCAGATTAATCGACTCATCGGTGAGTCTATGAACTGTCTGAAAATGGAAAAATGCTTGTGACAGAGTGAGAGTGTGTGTGTGTGTATGTGTGTGTGTGTATTTACTCAGATTATGTAACAAATGACATGTCAATCCAAATCTTTAGTTTATCTAATGAAATTCTGTGAGAACATTTCACAGCAAGGAAAACAAACGGTCTCCAGCTGGTAACCTGAGGCTCAGAGCTCACCTGAGCACCTGCAGCTCACCTGTGGCAGCAGCCAACCAGGACTCCCCTGACATTCACACTAACTCCACAACTAAACAGAACATTAGTGAACTGATGTTCGTCACATCGCGTCTGATTTCAGGCTGATCCTGATTAAACGTTTCTGATCTTAAATCCTCAGAGTTTAGCTGGAGAGTGTGAGTGAACTGTGGAGCGGAGACTTTACAGATCAGAGTCCGGACCTTCAGGGTTCGGATCATGTGAACGTACAGATTTAATCTACGTTTAGGTTCAGGATAAACATCAGATCAGACTCTGTATCAGCAGAGACAGAACTAACGGACTGTGGATGGGGGGCCACTGAAACCCAATCAGGTGAACAGTGAACACTGACCTGCTTCCTTTGAAGCTCATCCCGCAGTGGGGGCAGGTGTAGCGTGCATCCTGATGCGTTGGCTCCAGCGCCCGTTTGGTTGGCAGGGGTGTCCCGGCGCTCTTTCCGATGTGCGTCTGCTGGTGGCGGTACAGGCTGGAGGCGTGGCTGTAACTTTTCCCGCAGTAGCTGCAGCGGTACTGCCGGTCGTCAGGCTCGAAGTCGGCCTGGTCCGAGTCAGCCTCGCCATCTAGCTGGCTGCTCCCCGCCTCCACCAGCACCTCCTGCTCCTCCTCGGTGTCCTCGTCCTCCTCGTCAGAGTCTGTCTTTATCTCCACGCTCTGCTCCGTCACCTCACAGGGGTACACCTCCTCGTACGGAGCGAAGAAGGCCTCGTCCGTCTCGATCTTCAGCTGGTCGGCCGTCAGATCCGACGGGTCGTCCGAGTCCTTCTTCACGCAGGAGATGGTGAACTTGGAGCCGACTTCGGCCCACTTTACCACATACTCGATGGGCTGCGTGTCCAGCTCCACCGTGATGAAGTCCGCACCCAAGGCGTCCGACTCCGACACTGCCAGCTCTGTCTCCGAGTCCTCCATTCTGAACCCAGGTGGAGGAGGAAGAGCTTGAGAAGAGCAGCCACAGGTCTGAGGGAGGAGGAGGGGAGGAGAGAGGAGCAGGACAGAGAGGTCAGCATGTGGGACAGCACATCCTGGAAAGCTAAAGACCTGGGACCAGAGACCAGTGAAGACTGCGCTGACAGTTCAGGGTAATCAATGCTGATATGAATATTCAAATTATTTCTCAATTAAACTGTTTTATATGAACTTTATTTTAATATGAATTAACAGTGATGGAAAGTAAAAAAGTGTTTCAGTCTGTGCTTCACACCTGTGCTGCAGCACATTCCCGCTTCCACAGGACCAATAACTGCATCTGACTGATCTGATGCTGCGACAGACTCACAACCATCGTCCCACATATTCTCAGGGACGGTACAAAACCATTCATATGATTAATCGATGAGTTAATTCACAGGAAATGAATCAATAACGATGTTGAATTCCTCAGCGTGAGGATTCATTCTTTTCTTTGTTTTACCTCAGAGTGTCTGGATCTGAGCTAACTAACTAGCTAGCTAACTAACTAAATCTAGTTTGTGACATTAAACGATGAAGGTCTGTATGAAGTTATCGATCTGTGTCTGCAGGCTTGTCATTGGACACCAATGATGACCCAGAAAACAAATGCATCACTGTCACTGCTGCAGACCAACACTCCCATGTAAGGTCAACACTCTGTGACGTCACTGTACATGATAAACACAGGTGACCTCTGACGTCTGTCAGACACAAAAGCCGCCTACGGAAGATGTAACATTTATAAAAGCTTTGAGATTAGAAGCAGCAGACTGATAAAACCCTCCTGCTCCTCTGCGACGCTTTTTATTGTAACCAAGACACAGCGTTTCGCCGAACTACGTTCGGAAATCTGTCATTTTAAGTGCATCCCAGTCTACCGGGAGCCCTACATACGTGACAGGCGGGATTTTCCTTCTAAGCCAATTGCTCTCCCGCTCTTCAGTCTAGGGCGCATTAAATAAAAAAGCATTGTCCATTTAACTCTATTTATCAACGTAAATGACAGATCACCTCGTTCTTCCCGCTATTCTTTCGCACTAAATACCCCGCAGAGGGCGGTTGCTGCATTCAAGAGTACATTTCTTCCACGTTTATAGCTAATTCATGTCTTATCTGATCGCCGAAATTATAACAAGGTGCCATTATATCAAAATATGTCTTAAATCACAATAAAAATATTTTATATTTGAATTAAAGCGAGGAGGTTTTATATAGTCCATTTTCTGAGCGGAGTTCCGGGGCTCGGCCGGGCTCAGTGTCACTGATGAGGAAGCAGAGGGGGGATTTTCTCTTCCTTCAACGTTAACTATCAAAATAAAAGAACAGACCGCGGAATAAACGGCGATAGCCGGATTTGACGGTGAAACGTTTCGGGATTCGGTTACTCACCGATCTTTAACGGCGGCAAAGCGCAGATAATGTTAAATTTTACCGGTGGAGACGGTCACAATAAACAGGAAGCAGGGGACGTGGACACAAAGCATTGTGGGAAAGGATTAAATGGTTCCGAAGAACGGAAGTACGGTGGAATGACTTTCACAATAAAAGCACTGTAAAATTAAATGAAAAAGTTTCTATCAAACAGAATAAAAATTAAATTTAAAAAACGTAATCAAACATAGAACAAAAGATTAAATAAATAAATATATAAAAGTGTAAAGAAACACAAATGAAACAAAGCTAAACATAAAAAATAAAGTAGCAATAATCTATCACTCCTGGAAAAAAACAAATAAAACCATTCTGTAATGCAGACTAACTCGTAGTTAGTGGGGGCGGGGGGGGCATATGAATTGTATTAGAAGGAAAAGTACAAGTAAATTTCACTTAAGTTTTTCACTTCTTCAGGAAGGAAATCATAAAATCAGTAAGTGATTAATTATGTTGTATTAAAAATATGAAAGAGTGTTGATCATCAGAGAAAGATCACTTTTTTTTATATCAAATAGTCTAAAACTTTGAACTCTACTGTGTTTATGGGGATTTTATTTTGAATTTCGCCGACAGAAGCTGATCTCTACTAATTCTATTCAACTTGACAGAAGTGTCCCAGTCTGTCTCTCTGTGACTGACTCTGTCTGTCTGTCTGTCTGTCTGTCTGTAGCTGTCTGTCATCGCTCTCAGTAGATTCTGTTGTTTTATTGTGCTCGTACACCGAATGTGACCTAAATAAACCAAACTGTTAAACAGTGTTTCACCACAAACTCTCCTCTGCTGTTTTCTGACTGCTGGAGAAGAGGGGAGGAGGGGAGGAGGAGGAGAGGGAGAGAAGGAGAGGGGGAGGGGAGGAGAAGGGAAGATGAGAGAGTGAGGAGACGGGGAAGAGGAGGAGAGGAGACGGGGAGGAGGAGGGGGGTGAGGAGGAGAAGAGGAGGAGGGCGGCAAACCCTCGGGCCTCCTGTGTTTTCCGCAGCAGCGTCACCGTTTTTCTCTTGAATCGACATTTAGCGGACGGAGCTGTGACCGTGTTGGTCCCCGTATTCCCCACAAGATCCAGCGGTGGGTAAATAACGGGACCTGCACCCGCGCCCGCGCGCACACACACACGCACGCACGCACACACCGCCGCTCCGCCAGAAACGCGCTCCGTTTCAGGCTTTTACGGCTCAAACCACCGAGATAATGTTCAACTCCAACACTTACGATTCAACCCGGAACGGTCCTGCTTCTCCCGGTTCGTCCTGGATGAGCTCTGGGTCGGTTGTCTGCCGCACCTCTGTCACATCCCAACCGGAGAGCAGCGGCAGCCTGTCGGCTAGCAACTGCTGCTGCGGCACGAAGCGGCTCCGAGCGGAAGGTGGCCGGGCAGAGTGGATAAGCCGCTGCGGCAGAGAGGCGACAAGCGGCACACCGCGCGAATCTTCTCCTGTCTGTGATTGGCTGAGCTCCTACGCAGCCTGCTGGCTGCATCCAATTTGATTGGACGGCCGCAAATTCTGCCTGCAAATGTCGCGAAGTGTCGTGAAGCTTCAGAAACGACAGCGGGCGGCTTCAAACACAGGAGAGCTCGTTGCGGCAGTTTCAGGCGGTTTTCCAGCCCTTTCTGTGACAGGGGTGTCACATCAGGGTTTGTTTTATCTTTCGGCGAACACCGTGTCTTCTCCTTGAAGACTACCTGAAATAATCGCCCTCCTTTCGGGGTGTGTTGAACTCCGTTAGGAAATCCAGGAGTTTTAGTTAATCTTGCCTCGAACATCTGCTGTGCGCACAGCTCGCGAGGCCACCTCAAATCCACGCGGTGCTGACAAGCTGCTGGTAAATTCGGCTCGTGAATAATCCACTGCTTACTGATCAAATGTCACTAAATGTCAGTATCAACATATATCAGTCATTAACTGTGACGGAGGAAGCAACGAATCAAATCCAAGTTCATCTTCAGTGAGAAAAAAGTTAGAACAACAGAATAATCATATTTTTATGAAAGTGATGAACACATGAATGCATCCAATAATATCATATATTCTTCTGCACAGTGAACTTTTACTTTACGGGTTTGGATCCAGAACATCATTACTGATAAATCTATCAATAATAAATTCACCAATAACAACCCATCAGCAGAGTGCTGATGTTTGTGACTGTGAGGACACAGGCAGAATAAATGAAGAGGAAGATCTGACACTAACCAGGATCATGAGCATGACTCCAGGTCTCAGTCACACCTGGACACAGGTCATCTGTCTCCCTGTGGGTGTCAGTCAGAGCTGATCAGCTGTAGTGAGTGTGAGTGAGCAGCAGGTGGCACTGTGTTTCCACAGTGCTGAATATTTTCAACACATTTCCAAACGGACAGTTTGCAATGAATGCTGGGAAATTACGTCTCAATGAAAGTGTTTCACTGATTACATCACTGAGCATTGGAGTAAAAAAGTAAAGAAATGAAAATCTCTGACATGTTAAACCAACAAAGGTCACAATGAGCAGTGATTCTAACATGAACAGCAGCTACTGACATATGTCAGTTTCTAATAAGAAGCACAGATTGTGCAACTGACAGGATTCAAGGAGCAGACAGAGCTGAAGCTTCGTTCCATCAGATCTGAGCAGCTCGCTGGGTTTGGACACAAAGACGTGAGAAACTACTTCAATTTGTGAGGCAGCAAAAACTCAGTGTGTCCATGAACCAAACCATCCATCTATTCATCCACCCATCCATCTATTCATCCATTCATCCATCCATCTATTCATTCATCCACCCATCCATTCATTCATCCATTCATCTATTCATCCACCAATCCATCCATTCATTCATTCATCCATCCATCCATCTATTCATCCACCCATCCATCCATCCATTCATTCATCCATCTATTCATCCACCCATCCATTCATTCATCCATTCATCTATTCATCCACCCATCCATCCATTCATTCATCCATCCATCCATCCATCTATTCATCCACCCATCCATCCATTCATTCATTCATCCATCCATCTATTCATCCACCCATCCATCCATTCATTCATTCATCCATCCATCTATTCATTCATCCACCCATCCATTCATTCATCCATTCATCTATTCATCCACCAATCCATCCATCCATTCATTCATCCATCTATTCATCCACCCATCCATTCATTCATCCATTCATCTATTCATCCACCCATCCATCCATTCATTCATCCATCCATCCATCCATCTATTCATCCACCCATCCATCCATTCATTCATTCATCCATCCATCTATTCATCCACCCATCCATCCATTCATTCATTCATCCATCCATCTATTCATCCACCCATCCATTCATTCATTCTATACCGCTTGGTCCATCAGAGTCGCAGGGAGCTGGAGCCTATCCCAGCTGACTATGGGTGGGGGGCGGGGTTCACCCTGGACTGGTCACCAGTCAATCACAGGACTGACACACAAAGACACACACACACACACACACACCTGAGGTCAGTGCAGAGCAGCCAGTTCACCTGATTGTTAATAGAGCTGCTGTTGACTGGGATTGTGGGAGGAACCCGGAGAACCCACGCAGGCTCAGGGAGAACATGCAGACTCTGCACAGACGTTTGTTCACTTTGAACCATTTAGAAATTTGATCTGATTCAGAATTTGAAATAAATAAAAAAGTAAGTAAAGTAAAAGAAGAAGGCGAGTGATGGACTCAGAGGCAGATCTACAGAGACAGAAGGAGCCAAGACCGGATCCCTGTGGGACACCTCAGTCCACATCAGACCCTCAATCACAGCTGGAGGTGTCCTAACTCACTGTGTGATATCAACTGCGGTCAACACATCTTTTATCGTCACGTCCTGTGTGGAATCATGTGTTAGATCAGCTGCTGACTCTATAAAACAGAGTTCAATATTTATCTTTGACTCTGCAGTGACCCAGAGTCTGACCCCAGATCAGCAGACACAGCTCCCTGTGAACAGGAAGGAACCTGGACCAGAACCTGGCTCATAGGGGGACCCTCCTGCCGAGGGCCGGGCTGGGTGAAAGGAGGACATGCAGCTCCGGAGCCAGAGACACCTGCAGACAGGTACAGAGACAGAGAGACGAGAGAGAGACAGGCACAGGACGACGGGACAGAGAAGACACAGAGTTAATGGCATGGAATAAAGGATAATAAATGTGAGAGTGGGTCTGAGGAGAGACAGAGAGAAGAAGAGAGGTGTGCAGAGGATCATGGGAAGTCTCCCAGCAGCCTCGGCCTATAGCAGCATCACTAAGGGATGGATCAGTTTCCTGAGCCGAGCTGACCTCCACAGATTCATCTTCACCAACAGAGACAAACAACTGGAGCAAACACAAAACAGCTGATCAAACCCAAAAATCCCTAAAGCACCAAAACTGAAAGCAGCTGAACAACACTGATGATCAGAAACCGAATCTGACAGAGCTGGGAAATCCTGCACTTCTGTTTCTATTCAGAGAGAAATACAAAGTTTATCTCTGAGCCAGAATCAATAACCCACGTGAAAATTAAAACACATGAACAAATGAATAAATATGAAATGAAACTTTTGACTGGCTTCTGTTCATAAACTGAAAACAGCTGTTGAGCAAACCTTCAAAATACCAGAAGAAATGATAAAAAGTGTATAATATTAAAACAACAGACAGGAAATAAAAAACAGAATAGAAACAAGAGAAACTCCAAAATAAAAGCCTCTGCATACGTGCACGTCGGGTCACAGCTGAGTCCACTGATCCTCGGCGCTGTGTTTTCCCGATGACCCTGAATGACACATGCAAACACAGCTGTATTAACACACCTGAGTATGGCGAGGTCTGGGTTAAAGGTCACAACAGAGCTGAGCTGAACCTGAAGGATCAAAGCTTCAGTCTCGCTTCTCACTCATCCATTCTCTGAGTCAGGAGACGTCTTCAGATGTCTCGTTTTGTCTCAAACTCTGAGATCGGAGCAGAGCTGCAGACATGAAACCTGACTGGGACCTGAGACCTGACTTGGACTTGCCCTGATTGACTTGAGACTCGACTGGGACGTCACAGTTTGACTTGGGTTTGTCGGTGGTTCACTTGATGAGACTTGTTCTCTGACTTCAGGTTAAAGACAGAACTGTCTTGTATGACTCGAGAATTGACTTGGACATGTCAACAAAACTGAGGCATGACTTGAAACCTTGAGACCTGATTGGACACCTCTTGGTTGAAGTGGACTGATAAGGATCTTGGATTTGCTTTAACAGAAACTTGGCATGGACTTGAGACTTGCTGTCTTCATAAGGACATGACTTTCTAACAGTTAGAGATTTGACTTGATTTGTCGAAATAATTGAGACGTGACCTCGGACTGTCTGACCTGTAACTTGTCTTAGTTTACGTGAGACCTGACTAAACTAAGCTGAGACCTGATGGAGGCTTTGCTGCTTCAGAAACATGGCTGTGATAACAAACTGGTCTGTGGACAGAGTTCAGTGCTTTTACCTTCAGTTGGTTACAGGTGGTCCCAGTGTGAACTGTCCTCGGGTCAGTTAATGATTCTCTGTCACATGCTGTTGTTCCTGGAAACAGACTGTTGGTCATGTGTGGATCATCGCTGTGCGTTGAAGATCTTTGACCCTCAGGTTCACCTGAACCCGTGTGATCGACGGCTGCAGGTAAACAGTCAGTCAGAGTCTCATCGTGTCCAACAGAGAATGTCTCTGTGGTGTCTTTGGTCCTCTTCCTGTGAACAGAACCTGCACTCAGTGACTCTGCTCTGGTCTCTGGGGTCAGTGATGTCATAGTTTGTCTATCAGTGTTGTCCTGGTGGTGGGTGTGGCCTCTTCAGCTGCAGTAAACAGGAAGTTTATCAGTGATGATTGACATGTGTCAGTGTGTTACTGGTTTCACTGGTGGTTAAACTGGTTTGTGTGTGTTTAGACCAGCGTTCTCCACGTTCAGGATGTAACACTGAACATGGACCTGGTTCTGATTCCTGATCTGGTTCTGAGTGGATGTTATGAACTGGTCTCAGGTGCTGTGGTTCCTCAGGCAGAACATGGAGCCGTTCTGCTGTGATGAGAGAACGTCAGCTGATGTTCCTGTGGATCTGTTGTTACAGGAAACAGGAAGTGGTCAAAACGTCACGTCACTCAAACTGCTGCTGCTCGTCAAACTGGTCGAGCTGGAAACTTCAGGATGAATTCCCCTCACTCTGACTCAGACGGTTCCCTTCAACACAAACCGCAGTCAACTTCCTGTTTGATTCCAGGTAACAGGTCACCTGACAGGAAGCAGCTCTACCTGAGCAATTCAATTCAGTTCAGTTCAGTGTTATTTATCCTGCTCCTCCCACAGTCAGAGAGCCAGAGTCTGACCCCAGATCAGCAGAAACAGCTCCCTGTGAACCCGGCTCATATGGGGGACCCTCCTGCTGAGGGCCGGGCTGGGTGAGAGGAGGAAGAGGAGGAAGGTAGAACAGCTGGGGATGGAGGAGAGGAGGAGAAGGATAAGCAGCATATAGGACATGATACACACAAACAGCTGGTTCCACAGCAGAGGAGCCGGACAGCTGAAGGCTCGGCCTCACATTCTGCTTTCAGAGATTCTGTTGGAACTATCAGCTCTGAGACATGAAGACAGACATGAAAACAGACAGACAGACATTCATCCTCCAGACTCAGAGCTCAGAAACACTGAGCTCTGCTTTTTATTATCAACTTCCAGGTGAATCTTTTTTCTTCACTTCAGCAGGTTCACAAACGCCAGCAAGTAACAGACGCTGCTCGTCACCTGCAGCAGGTTACGCTTTCACACCTGTTCGTTTGTCAGCAGGTTTACACAAAACCTACAAACTGAATTGCACAGAACTTGGTGGAGAGAAGACCCCGGTCCACGGATTTAACAGCTGGAGCTCATGCAGGTGCTGCAGCACCTGAACTCTGACAGGAAGTTCACCTGTGACTGAGTGTTTTTAGAACTTTTACTGCAGTGAAAGATCACGGTGATGTCACAGACACAGCGATGATGTCATTATGTTTTATTACTGTAGAGAATCACAGCAGGAGAGAAGTGATGACATCACAGAAGCCCCCCCCCCAAAAAAAAAACACAGCAGAGCTTCAATAAAAAGCACCAATCACTGCTGACAGCAGAGTCATGTGACCTGTCTGCTGACTCCACACAAGGCATTCTGGGAAATGAAATTCTTTCTCTTTGATTCTATAGATTTCAGGAGGTGTTTTCTTCCCTGAACTGAGTCTGCCAGGCAGCTGATGACACAGCGAGCTCCACCAATCAGACTCTGCGTCTGATGTGATGAAACTCACAGAGACCAGGTGTTGTCATGGAAACTAAAATTAGCAGAGGGCAGTCTGGACAGACAGGAAGTGGATCTCTGCAGGTCTCAGCAGGTTCACGGAAAAAAAAAAAACAGAAAAGGAGAATTCCACCAAACAGGAAGTGTCATAAAAACAGCTGTTAGAATCAGATCCATTAAAATAAAAGTTACTATGTATGGAGATATATATATATATATATATATATATGTTATTTATATGTCACTAACCCCACCCACCCTGCTATTAACACCCCCCCGTCCCCCATCAGGATCAGCTGATGACAAACTCAAAACAAATGCGAGCTGTTTCCTGTCGGAGCATCGTCATCGGGGGTGTTTGGTGTTTTTGTTTAGAAAGTGACTTTAATAACTGATCAATAACTGATCAGGTAAATGAACTGAGGCGACTCTTCGGATGATCAGACAGGAAACAGGCTCCTGAGCTTTCAGCCACATCACTTTATTCCTCCAGATGAAGACAGAGAGACGTGGCTGAAAGCTCTTACACAGCTTTAAGCTTGAGCTCATATTATTTAATCCCCACAGTCTGCCTCCTGATTGTTCTGATCCTGATTGGAGGAGAGGCGTGGCTCCGCGTCATGATGTCACAGGAAGAAGGTGGCATTGGATAGATCATTGTAGTCGTGTGCGCTGATCAGCAATAAAGTGAGCAGAAGAAGAAGAGTCATCGTCATGTCATCGTCACATCTGGAAGGAAAGCAGGGACACAAGTGAAGAGCGGACCCTCAGGTGGCATCGGGGCGTGTGGGGGGCGGGGGGTCAGGGGAGGGGGCAGTGAGTGTAAAGCAGCAGAGGAGATACCTGCTTTTTTGCACTCACCTGTATAGGAGCTTTGTGCAGCCATTTTTCTTTGTCTCCGCCCACCTTCATGCAGGAGAACAGGTCACAGACCGTAGGTAACACCAGGCGCTCCTGAGGACACGAGACAGCCCACATCACAAACCTTCATAATAAACTGAACCCAGGTCACATCCAACATGGCCGCTGCTCGCCTGCTCTCGTTCTCTGACCCCACCACCTGAACAATCCCTGCTGGCCTGTTACCTGAGCCTGACTCCTCTTCTTCAGCAGCCACTTGTCCTCCTCTTCAGCTGGGCTGTGCTGACCTCCTGACCCCGGAGCAGGAGTCAGAGTCTTTCCTGGGAGGACCCACAGGTCTGGATTCAGAGGAAGCTGGAATGGGGAGGGGGAGGAGAAAGAGGGAGACTTGAACTGGGTGCTGTGGTCCTCCCTGCTGGCCTTCTCCTCCTCAGGAACCACACAGCCAGAGAGGGAGGAGCTGAAAACCTGTAGAGGAGTCCTGCAGGAGGAGGTGGTGGAGGTGGAGTTGGTGGGGTGGAGCCAGGCCTCCAGGATGGCGTGAACCTGAGGAGACACAATCAGTCCTGACTCACATGATGGATCTGAGACCTGATCTCAGATCTGAGAATGAGGATTAAAGAGCTGCTGTTACCTTCTGCTCCTGCTCTCTGCAGTACGGTGTGGATGGGGCAGTTTTCACGGAGGGGGGGGCGTTCTTGTCTGTGGGCAGGGCGTTCTTGGCCACGGGGACTCCGTTCTTGTCCCGTCCGTCCTGTTGGAGCAGCCAGAAGCTCAGAGCTTCTTTCCCACAGTTCTCCTCACAGACACACTCGGAGTAGGTGGAGCAGAGCTCGTTGGCCCTGCAGTTCTGCTGCACCGGCACCGTCTGTTGCAGCCACGCCTCCAGGGCCGTCACAGCTGGGGGCGGGGAGATGGGGCTGGAGGCGGGCGGGGTCTTCAGGCACTTGAGCTGGCCCAGGTTCTCGATCTCCACGGCCCTGGCGGTCTGGCAGCAGGATGAGCAGTCGGCGGCCGGGCGGCTCGAGCCGGCCAGCCAATCGCTGGATGACCAGCCGTCCTCAAAAGGCTTCAACACCTGCCGCCACCGCTCTGCATCTGACATGGTCTCCATGGCAATGGTGGGAGGGGCGATGAGCCAGTCGCTCAGCTCCTCCTCCTCGGGGGCGACGGCGAACTCTGATTCATCGATCTTCTCGATGGAGAAGGAGGAGCTGCAGCTGCTGCTGGTCCTCTCCCTGCCGACGGGCATCTGGTCCTGGAGCAACCACGCCTCCAGGTCCCTGAGCTGACCCCAGGCCTGCAGGAAGTCCACAGAGGCCAGGATGGGACAGGAAGTCTGCAGAGACACCCAGGAAGTCAGTCCAACAACAACAGGACATTTTCAGTGAATGGATCCCTTCACAGTGTCTCTGCCCTGAACAGTTTTAGCCTCAAACTACAACGTTATGTTATATTATCCTTCCCTGGAAACAGCTGAGTCACAGGTAAAACAACCGCAGGTAAACACAGCTGATGAAACTCTGAGCTGAAACCGTGACCTGACTCTGACTGCAACACGTTTTCTGAGCTACTGTGAGAAGCTGCTTCGCTCCTTCATCGTACATGGCAGTGGATTTCTCTGGCTCTGGATCAAACATCTGAAGACGCCTCTCACCTTGCTCTCCTTGTGTGACATCAGCCAATCCTGAGGGTTCCTGCTGGACTGGTAACCAATAAGAGTGCCGCTGGTTTGACGAGTTCCCAACAACCAGTCGCCCAGAGACCCGACCTCCGTCTTCTGCAGAAACACAGATCCACAACGTCAGATTAGACTGATCCGGATCCCAGATCCTCTGTGGGCCACAAACTCACACCAGTATCACCTCAATCAGTAAAACGATTACAGGTGGGCGGACCTGTCCAATCAGAAACACCTCAGAGCTCTGGACTGAGTGATGGACCACAGCACAGGTGCGGTGCTGCTGCTGTGTGATGTCCTGGACTCTCAGGTGCGCTTTGGTTCTCCACAGGAGCAGCACGTCAAACAGATGTACCTGCTGGGTAGACTTACCTGTGTCTTGGCTGCCATTGGACAGCTTTGCCCCTGACCTCTCTGGGGGTCAGGGCTCTGAGAGGACACACCCTCCACAAGCTGCAAACAGGAAGTACAGAAAATACCCGGTCAGCATTACACAGTCCATAGAACGTGTGTGTGTGTGTGTGTGTGTGTGTGTGTGTGTGTGTGTCTGTTTGCATGAGTGTGTGTTACCTGTGCAGTGATGCTGCCAAACGAGGTGATGGCCTGCCTCAGAGAGCGAGTGTCGGCGTGGAAACTCATCTCAGGGGTTTCCTCAGGTGTCAGGCTTAGTGAGGACAACCTGCACACACAGGAGGAGAAAACAAACATACCCCTTCATCATCATCTCCATCCTCATCCTCCTCCATTATCAACATTAAATCTAGCCTTGATTTTATCAAATCATCAACAACTGCTTTCCACACCTACACTGAACTGTCCTGTCAGCTGTGTTTACCCTGCACCTGATCTCATTCAGTCAGACTGTCCCAGTAACAGCAGCTGGATCAGCTGTGATCAGCTGGATCAGCTGTGATCAGCTGTGATCAGCTGTGATCAGCTGTGATCAGCTGTGATCAGCTGGATCAGCTGTGATCAGCGGTCATCAGCTGTGATCAGCTGTGATCAGCTGGATCAGCTGTGATCAGCTGTGATCAGCTGGATCAGCTGTGATCAGCTGGATCAGCGGTCATCAGCGGTGATCAGCGGTGATCAGCGGTGATCAGCGGTGATCAGCTGCTGTCTGCAGTGGACCATGGATGGACACACACCTCTCACTGGATCACTGTGAAACTGAAGGAAAGTTAAAAACTGCAGGATTCTGAATGAAGTTCTGCAGGAGGGACATCAGAGATGATGATGTCCTCAGGAAGTGGAGTCTCCTCGGGCTCTGGGACATGATGGTGTCCTGATGCTCTCTCAGTTTGCTGATGATGAGTAGACCGTAGTTAGAATAAGTCACGTCTGTGCTCGTTTGCTAACTGAGGCTGTGCAGTCGCTGGAGTTTGATCCAGTTCCACATGTTTGTGTTGAAGCTGCATATTTTCAGTGAAAGTAAAGAAACGAGCTGCAGCTACAGACACCGAGCTCGACGCCGACGAAAACTACAGACACTGAGACAGAAGGCTGAGGATTCACAGATCAGGCTGTGTGAGGACAGACTGTCATTCAGTGAATCCCTCCTCATCCTCAGCGTTAGCTGAAGTCTCAGGGTCAGGTCTGAACTCGCCATGTTTAAGGAGAGGAGCTACACCCTGCTGCGCCCCGCTGTGCTCTGCTGCGCCCTCAGAGCCAAACGGAGGGAGCTGACAGAGGAAGGTGAGGCCTGATGAAGGTGCCAGCCTCCTCTTACTCCGTGTTTCTCACAGACCTCCTGCTGTCACAGATGTAGGTGTGTGTACTTACTTCTCCATGCAGCTGGTCAGCTGGTTGTTCAGGTCGTTGCTGCTGTTGGAGTTCTGCAGCTGATGAGCGATCACATCAAACTGACCTCTGAGCTGAAACAGAGCACACACAGCAGGTCAAAATCCGGCCGTGTTCTCGTTCCACGCGTGTGTTCTGTATGTTCCACGTTCCTGTGAGATAAAGGCGGTGCTCCGCCCTGGTGGCAGGAGCTGGTAAAGTGTGCAGTTACCCAGTGCAGCTGGTGCAGCTGCTGCTGCAGGGTTTCCATCTTCAGCTGTTCCAGCAGCTCGATCTGACCGAGCAGCCACACCTCTCTGCAGCGCAGCGCCTCCTGCTGACGGCTCACACAGCTCTGAAGCTCCGAACGCACCTGGGGGACACGGGCGAGACGCACAGGTGAGACATGCAGCAGACACACTGTTATTCAGCTCTGAACACACAGCAGACACAGCTCGTCCCACCGTCTCCGCTCAGGAGCTGCTGCTTCTCTGTGGACGCACACACATCAGACACGTGAACACACAGGTAGAGACTCACCTGAAGCTGCACAGGAGAAGGAGCAGACACAACAGCAGCCTAACCCAGACCACAGCAGAGCCCAGTACCTGAAGCTGTTCCCAGTCCAACAGTGAGCTGGTCTCTCTTTTATATACTGACTCTACCACCTGCTCTCTCTCTCTTTCTCTCTCTCTCTACAGGCTTTTATATGCTGACTCGACCAGCTCCACCTCTGGTCACATGTTTTCTCCCTCACTCCCTCACAGAGTGAGTCAGCAGTGATGAGGTGAGGACAAAGGACTGATGAATGTCTGTGGTCAAAGTGCTGACTGATGGACGAGGATCAGAGGCTCAGACACAGTGACGTCCCCCAGTCTGTCCTGAGCCACCGGGGCTGTGATCAGGCTCAGCCAATAAATCAGCTGTAGATCTGCAACTGACTTTACTTTCATTACGGATTCATCCAAACTGTTCTGTCTCTGAAGTGAGCGACGATCGAGTAAAATCAAGTTAGACGTTTTTAAATGTTTCAAACAAAACCACAGAATCTGTTAAAGCCCGAGAGAAGCATCGAACCCTCGTGTGTGAGAAGCTGGAAGCAGGTAACGTTACCAGGTAACACCCTGTGATCAGCTGCAGTCTGCTGGTTAACCAGCTCTGACTCATCACTCAGGTGTGACGGACACCTGAGGATGTAACTGACTTTAGAAACTTTAGAAACTCCGAGCATCAGCGTTCACATCCGAATACAGACAGTCAGACGAGGAAGAGGATGATGAAGGTTCTGACCTCTCGGGCATTTTCTCTCAGCTGCTGCTCAGCCTTCATCACGCCGTTGATGGCGTCGTCTAGCTGACCCTGGGCCTGCCGGCACTGCTTCAGGCCGCCGGCTGCTGCCTCTGCCGGTGGCATCCTGGACAGGAAAGAGGACACAGAGGGGACACTGTCAAAATAAAACAGGCAATGAAACTATTAATAAGGGAAAAGCTGACACTGATCGTGTTCATGATCTGATCAGTGTCACAGAATAACAGACACGGTCAGTGCTGCTGTAAATACATGTGGTGTCATGTGACACCGTCTGTCATTTCTCTGCTTCTTATCTTTATGTATATTTTTCATTTCTTCTCTGTATTTATTACACACACACACACACACAGCTTAGAGGGAAGTGCCACTGTAATATTGTTGGACATTGTTCAATGACAATAAAGGCCATTCTATTCTGTTCTATTGAAAGGAGAGGAGGACACACATGGACAGTTTTTACTTTCTCTTCTGTTTTCTGGAGTAACGCTGCACTCTTTCCTCATCCCTCACTTCTGCTTTTCTCCTCGTTCTTATCAACATCAGTTGACAGGAACACCTGATCGTCTGAGCTTCCTGTTCCTGGTTCTCATTAAAACCGTGTTTAAAATCAAAACTGTCAATCAAATCACGTCTGTCCCGTTCTGTGCTGCACTGAGGTCACATGACAGCACTCATCTTTATAAAGACAGGCCATTGTTCATTGTTCCATTCGTCCTCCCTCATTACGTTCCTGTGTCCTCTGACTGACGGAGCATTACAATAACAGCTTCAGTGATTGGTCGAGTAACTGATCAATAGCAGACTAATTGAAAACTGATGCAGATTCATCAAAACATCACAGTAAAGTCAGGCTTCATGGACGTATGTCCTCTGTCCTGGGGTGTACGCTCAGAGGCAGGACGGAGGCACAGACATGTCCCTTAGATCCCATTTACATCAATACACCAAATGAAAACATCAAGTTTAAACAGACAAATAATGAAAAGGACAGAAGTTCTGACCAAAACTGACTGAACTTTAATCCCTGAAATAATTAATATAAATAATCAGCAGATTAATGAAAATGATCATTAGTTTTATAAATGTCTCTATTTTTACCTCAGGGTTAGACCATGTGATATTTTTGGGCTTATGACAGAATTAGATCATTTGTCCTTGATACCGAGAGCACGGTGCCACGGCTGGGTGATGTCAGTGTGGCCGAGGTCATGTGATCACAGGCTGAATCCTGCAGAGCTGAAGCTTCAGTGTCTCGTGCTCAGGTGTTTCTGTTCTTCCTGTCACACTGGGACTGAGGCAGCTGACCACAGCTCAGCCTGCCCCCCAGCTCAGCCTGTGGTGGGACAGACTGAGCGGTGGTGAAGCCTCAGGTGACACTCATGATGTTTGTGACCACGGCTGCATTGTGCTTTGTGACTGGTCAGAGGGCTGAGTGGTCACCAGGATCCTCTGGGGTTAAACCAGTTAAACCGCCAAACTATTTTCAGACACAGCTGGTCAACAGTCCTCGCTAATATAGAAACGTCTGACAAAGTCCAGAGACACAGCTGCACTCCTGCAAACTGCCGGGGACACCGCAGCACTTCACACAAACAGGAGCAGTGAAGACCTGGTGAGGACACACTCCCTGTCTCACAGAGCAGCAGTGCTCGTATTTATCATCTCCATCCAGCTGTTATCATTAACATATATTTGTGGATCTGTTGTCATGGAAACTGCACCTATATGAAATGGATCCAACTTATTGAATCATGTGTCACATGACTGTTGTTCGCTCAGAGGGATGGGGGGTGGGGGGGCTGCCTGAGGGTGCGGCGCTGTTTTGATATCGGCTGCGAACAGTCAGTCAGCTGATCCCTGAACCTGCCGCTGATAAGAACCTGCTTCACTCTCTCTGAGGAAAAACAACAGGCTGACCTTTGACCTCCACCTTCTGCTGCCATCAGCACAGCTGTGTTTACACGCGAGCAGGTTAAATGGAAGGTTCATCAGGGGAATAACAGGAAGCCAGTGGCAACAATAACATCTACAATTTATCAAGAACATCCATTGATCCTCCCAGCTGTTTTAACTCTGGTTCTTAGTAATATGATTCATCAATGAATGTGACCAGAAATATTCCAGCCCTTTATAAATCTAATGTACGTGGTGCCTGTTTGAAGCAACAGTTTGATGCTTTTAAAGACTCTGAGACCTGCAGGAAAAACGATTATCACTCAGAATATTTCTGCAGAACAGGCTCGTAGCTAACTCTGGTTTCTGCCACTGATCTGATGAATCAGCTGATCAGCTCCTCAATTCTTCTTGTAAATTGTACAAACGTTCAAAACTATTTTCCAGAGTAAAAGGTTTTGTCCTCAAATGTCTTCAGAGGCGAAATGATGAGTCGATTAATCGATCAACACCAACTCCTTCGATAATCAGTTAATCATAAAAAGTCACTTTTAAAGTTCTTAAGTTTGAACCTTTGCTGTGTTTCTTATCTTAACCTGATGATAACGTTGGCTGTGCAACATCAGACACTCGACGACACAAACTCTGACTCAGGGAAACTGTGGTGGCAGATCTGAACTGTTTTCTGATGTTGTATAAACATAATGAATCAGCAGTTTACAGAGCACAGAGACTCACAGCACAAAATGCTCCCAGCTTCTGAAACACACACCTGTTATCTTCCACGTGTGCTAAGTTAACAGTCATGTTTACCTGATGTTAAAGTGGTGGGACAGAGCCATGTCCACAGCACTGCACCCACACAGGTCTGAGGCAGCTGTACTGCAGTACCTCCACAATCTGTTACTGTTTGTACTTCACCTTTCACATGCAGCTGGAGCCACTTTATGGTTAATGGTTCTAATTACTAAATGAATGTGATGTATTGCTGCACATTAAAGAACAGAACATAAAGCAGTTAAACTTAGATCCACCTCGATCAGCTTCAACAGTAAAATATTACTTATATACAAAAATATTCCAGGAGTGCACATGTAAAAACAATGAACGAGCTAACGCAGTGTTCCAGCTCCTGGTTTTAACCTGAATACTGTCCGTATATTTTTACTGAGCTAAGATCTGACAGCTGACATCTCTCGCTTTGTTATTTCTCTGTAAGAAATCACATTATTCTGTCTAATAACATCTGTGCAGCAGGTTTATTTTCCTAAACTCCAGTAACAGGGCCATGTGGAGGCTAAGTCGGGGCTAATATGGCGCACTGAGTCAGGAAATCCTCCGGTACCGTACCTCATGCTGCGGGTAAATCACCACACACCGACGCTGAAAACAGGCGCTTATGTCGACTCCGGGCTCCGTCGCGAACAGTGGAATAAACCCGGGGCTTCTTTGTTTTTCCTCTTCTGGAGTCAGGGTTCAAAGGAATGAGGAAACTCTGCCCTGCCTGTCCGCCATCACTGCTCGTCGGCCCGCACGTACACTCTCACCCGAGGGAGGGCCCCGCGGAGGGGGGCCGGCTTACTCCGTCAGCTGCTGCAGTGTATTCAAATCTAACACGAACACCCGCATTACACGTGTGAGTGGTTTGCTCAGATATGACGGAGGACAATCAACACGGCTGACAGCGCGGCTCCATATTAACCTCGAGTGAACGTAACGCAGCTGTGTCAGTTCTACTCGCCAGACTCCATACAAAAACAACACATTTTAATGTTGTCGGGTTTGTCCGGCAGGGTGCACAGCGGGCAGAGCAACTTCACGCTTTCCATACATCTGAAAGGTCCCAATAAGCTCACCATACATACAGATGACCCAGCAGCACTTCACTTAATAACATCTTATATGTTACAGCCGTTGTACCCCTGCTCTCGACTCTGAAACTACGAGAGAGGAATCGCATCTAAAAGTTTGGCATCTTTACTGAGGTGACTGTGCTCGGACTGTTCTGAGTATGAGATTCCCTGAGTTTCGTTTTAGAGTCTAATGAAACGAGGGCGTATGTATCGTAGTAACCGTGTCCTGGGACACAATGATTCAGACTTTTTACTGGATGGAAAACCTTCAGATATCAGGCTGGACTCACGCTGGTTTATCGTACAATGGTTTGTCACCGGCTGGAGGTCACGCAGTGTTTAGCTCAGGCAGCTCTGCGTTATTACACCATGGCCTTTATCTGTCGACAAGGATGTTTTTTAAATCTACACTAAAACATAGTAACGCCTTTAAACTTAAACCTAAAGCCCACCTTTATGAGGCTGAGGCGAATCAGGGCCGACAGCCGTCAGATGTAACAGCTGAGCTAACAGTGCTAGCTAAACTAGCTCCGACATTATCGGCGTCATCTCAGCCGTTCTCGGAGTCGCAGCCGGTCGAACTCACCGTGTGCCTTTGTTGTAGACCCTCGACTTCGATGTCATAAATAATCCAAGAGAGTTAAGTGACTCGTTGCACCGAAAGAGACCTCCGTTAAATGCCGGTACGTCTCACCGGCCGGAATCCAATGTCACGATCACTTCAGGGAAAAAAAACAATGCAAGACCACATTAACCGGAAATGAGGATATCGCGAGAATTGAAACATCTCGTTATCAGAAGAGCGATACTGCCCCCCTGTGGTGACCGGCGGACACTGCGGTTATTGAAGTTTTCCTCTCAGCAGAGAGACTGTGTGGGCTTCTCCTAAAGTCATTAGTAATGTTATGTTAAATAAATTACTTTCTTATAAAAACGATACGATGTGTGTAAATAATGATTTACGGGCTCCAACCTTAACACAACTCACTGTTGTGTCTGGTCGAGACCATAGACTGTATAAGACGAGACGTACTGTTGTCACGGGCCGTGTGTGTATGCCACCGACTAGAATCTCGCGATATTTCCGGCCCACGTCACGCCGTTTGCGTGACGTTGCCGTGCGTGGGGAGCGGAGGTTCAGCTGCGTCCTAATGTTGTTATGTGGATTTTAGTGACTCAGACATCAGAGTTTCGTTGTTTCTGCGGAGATCGGACTCCGTGTGTCCACTGAGGGAACAGTCACACCGTCACCGACACGGGACAGACACGGTACACCGCCGGATAAACTGCTGCTGCCGCGGGAAAAATGTCTGTGGGCTCCGGGAGCAGAAACACGAACGCGGAACCGTGGGGGAGCTTTGACGACAACCTCATCCAGGTGAGCTAACAGGCTAACCTGCTAACAAACACACTGCTAACCAGTTAACAGGCCATCTAACACGCTGCTACACAGGTAACTACACAGGTAACAACACAGGTAACAGGCGAACCTGCTCACCTACAAATGAACCCGTGACTAACCTGCTAATCCGCTAACTGACCAGCCAGCTAGCCAGCTAACTAACAGGCCGGGGGATAACCAGGTTAACCTAACCTGTCGTTCAGTAGTAACTCAGTACTTTGCTTGTTTCAAAGTTCTGCCACTTTCTACTTTTACTGCTGAGATCATCACCTGAGGAAGTTTCAACAGCAGATGTTGAGTTTTGACTTTTAAAATGACGATTAATCAGATATGACAGAATTAATCAGACAATTAATCGATTAGACGTCTTCATTAATCAGAGCTGAGATCGATCCTTGCTTCCTTGTGTGTTTCCTCCCTTGTTTCCTCACGTGTTCCAGGGTGGCGGATCGGCGGTCATTGACATGGAGAACATGGATGACACGTCGGGCTCCAGCTTTGAGGACATGGGGGAGATGCACCAGAGGATGAAGGAGGAGGAGGAGGTGGCAGCGGAGGCGGCTGCCACAGAAGACGACAACGCCGATGACGGAGAGTTTCTGGGTATGAAGGGGTTAAAGGGTCAGCTGGGCCGACAGGTGGCCGACGAGGTGAGTCCCACTCAGGACGCGGGTCAGCGATGATCCATTCACACACCGTTTAACACACGTGAACTGCGTCGAGAGAATGTGTCGCCTCAGGCCAGGTGTTCAGGTGTTCAGAGTTCTGCAGGGATTTCATGAGGAGGACCGGTTTATTAGGAACACCTGTCTCAGCCTAAGCTGGTCTGGTCCCACAGTCCTGTGATGTGATGTTCAGTCTGTGTTCAGACCGTTTCACACAGGTGTGGATTCACCTGCAGGATCTCTGTGCTGACAGGTGATTCTGTTATTCACTCTATTCTTATTCATATAAACAGAAACACCTGTCAGCACAGCTGCACTGTAAACAGGTGTTCTGAGGAGAGAGACAGCGTTAGTGTAAACTGAATCTGTCAGACATGAGCAGACCTTTAAAGACTCTGGGCTCTGAGGAAACATCTGAACATGAACATTATTATTTATAGATAAAACAACTAATCGATTAAATGGAAAAATACTCAGCGGATCAATCCATGATCATAATAACAGACTTTAATCTGAGTTCCTGTGGAGGGTGGATGAGCCCTGACATCCCGTCTGTCTCACACTGGGTGCAGCACTGACGGGACTGTGGCAGATCCTCTGGATTCTGTTCATTAATGATTAATCAGAGAATTATTTTTCCGATCAACTGATTGTTTTGTCTGTAAAATGTTGGAGCAGTGCTGCTGAGCACGTCTTCAGACTTCTGTCCCAAACGTTCACTGTGACCAAAGTCTCACTCTGAACAAGCTGGAACCAGCAAAAAAAAAAGATCAATGAGTAAAATAGTTTCTGATTAATTTCCTGTGGCTCGACCAGCCGATTAATCGACCGATTGGTTCTACTGTTTCTATGAATCGTTGGTTGGTGTCTTTCACAGTAAAAGCCTTCTGGTGAAGAGCCTTTATGCTGAAGCAGCTGCGGGAAGTGTCTGTGTGTCTCAGTGTCTGGTCCAGACCTCGGTGTGGACTTTTTTGTCTCTGCCTTCCGAACTTGTTGGATCAGGTGTAGCTGAGACCTGATACCTGTGTGCTGTGTCCAGGTGTGGCAGGCGGGGAAGCGTCAGGCGTCCAGAGCCTTTAACCTTTACGCCAACATCGACATCCTGAGGCCGTACTTTGACGTGGAACCGGTTCAGGTCCGCAGCAGGTAGGACCCTCCCCTTCCTGTTTCCTGTCAGATGTTTCCTGTTTTCTGCTGGGTCTGACTGTCATCTGCTCTGTGTCTCCCAGGCTGATTGAGTCCATGATACCTGTCCGCATGATCAACTTCCCACAGGTAACCACGTACGCAAGATCAGGTTCAGGATCAGGTTCAGGTTCAGGATCAGGATCAGGTTCAGGATCAGGTTCAGGATCAGGTTCAGGTTCAGGATCAGGATCAGGTTCAGGATCAGGATCAGGATCAGGTTCAGGATCAGGTTCAGGTTCAGGTTCAGGATCAGGTTCAGGTTCAGGTTCAGGATCAGGTTCAGGTTCAGGATCAGGATCAGGATCAGGTTCAGGATCAGGTTCAGGATCAGGTTCAGGATCAGGATCAGGATCAGGTTCAGGTTCAGGATCAGGTTCAGGATCAGGTTCAGGTTTGTGTCTGCTGACAGTTTGTACTTCCTGTGTAGAAGATCGCAGGTGAGCTGTACGGTCCTCTGATGCTGGTCTTCACTCTGGTGGCCATCCTGCTGCACGGAATGAAGACCTCAGGAACCGTAATTGTATGAACACACACACTCACTCACACACACACACACACAGCGTCTTCACTCTGCACATTCATCAGCACGACAGCGAGGTGATACTAAACTGAATAATGAGGATGATGAGCTGCTGGTCACTGATGAGTGGTGTGTGTGTGTGTGTGCATGCGTGTGCGTGCGCAGAGGGAGGGCACTCTGATGGGCACTGCCATAGGAACGTGTTTTGGTTACTGGCTCGGTGTTTCCTCCTTCATCTATTTCCTCGCGTACCTGGTCAACGCTCAGATCACCATGCTGCAGATGCTGTCCCTGCTGGTCAGTACTGGAACTACAACAACACTTACACTGAATATACAGTAAACACACAGTACACACAGTATCAGTACCATCTGAACTGTGGTAATCGTGTACAGACTGGTAGGTCAGTATTTTTAATCTGCTTCCTGTTTGCCGTTGTCAGGGTTACGGTTTGTTTGGTCACTGCGCCGTCCTCCTCATCACCTACAACATCCACTTCCACTTCCTGTTCTACGTCCTGTGGCTGGTGGTTGGAGGACTGTCCACTCTGCGTATGGTGAGGACTATATTTCCCATCAGCCCCTGGTTGTCCCTCAGCTGTAGACTCACCTGGTTTCCTGTGTGTCCTCCTATCAGGTGGCAGCTCTGCTGTCTCGTACGGTCGGTCAAACTCCTCGTCTCCTCCTCTGTGGGACTCTCTCTCTGCTGCACATGCTCTTCCTGCTCTACCTGCACTTTGCGTACCACAAGATCGTAGAAGGTAAGACACACACCTGTGCACCTGACGTCACATTAATGTGTGCATGAACGTGCTGATGTCATGTGATGGATTGTGACCTGTTTACCTGCGGGGGTCGACAACAACCTTCCGTTGCTGTTGTTTCAGGGTTGCTGGACTCTTTGGAAGGACCCAACTTGGCTCCCATGCAGCGGGTGGCCCGAGATGTGCCTGAACTAACGCTCAATGCCACAGTGAGGAGCCTGGGGGCCTTGCTGAGGGCCCGCTGAGGGTCTCGCTGAGGGCCCCACACACTCAGAGACGCTGTCAGTTGTCTTTTAACTGAGGAAAGTTTCCGTCTCTGTGTAAATTCTTATTGTTGGAACCTAAAATCACAGAATGATCACAACTCAAAGGTCTGTGTAGAATCTCAACAGCATGCGACAGCTGAGCGGAGTCCATGTACTGATGAAGACCATGACAGCTCCTGACGACGGCCTTTGAGTGGAGCTGGTTCTGTTGAAGCTTTGTGTTAATGAACCTTTTCTCATCTGTACATGTTTTGTTGAGTCTGTAGGATTTTTTTCATATTCAGATGTATTTATAGTTCCTGTACAGACACTCAAATAAAGTCTCTGGGTTTCGGCCGAAGTCACAGTGATCGTCGTCCTTGTTTCAGAGGAGTAATGGCAGTTTGAAAAGCAAAACTTACAGAATTACAGATGAGCGGAGACGATTTCATCGGAAGCATAATTCAGTTCATTCGCTCTTCATTTGTAAGATTAACCACTTCATAATCCAATTTACTCTTCACACCATGAACCATATTATTAATCTTCAACGTAACCACGACTCACGAGAACTTTGACTTTTAACACAAAGAGTAATGACAACACAACGTGCAGGTGATACTTCTGTACTACAGCAAAAGTGTCATCAAAGTACGTTTAAGGTAAAAGTTCTCAGAATCATGTTGTGCTACAGTTCTGGATACATTAATGTGTTCATTGTTTAATGTGTTAATTTGTATGATTTTTTTCTGTTGGGTAGTTTGTGAATTTCTCAGTTTTATCTGTAAAAAGACATCATTTATTTGTTGATTATATTTTGTTTATTGTTTATTTGTAAAGTATTTGGGAAAGTGCTCGGGATTAATAAAGTTTTCTTTCCAAACTTTATCCTGGAATTTGGGCGATTTCTGCCCTGAGTTCCGTCTGTCAGGTAACTCCACCCCGCAGCTGGTCACCGCCTCCATCCTGCACCAATCAGAGTCTACCGAGGTCATACTGTTGCGATTCAACCAATCAGCGGAGACAACGGCATCCGTAAACAGTGGCATACCTGCGAGACTACGCTCAGGACAGCAGTACGGAAACACGTCACATCCCCGCGCAGAGGTTCAAGCGGCATCAGGAAGCTGCGGACCGGCAGAAGCGTTAGAACCGATCCTGAAGAGGATGAAGATTTATTTCTGCGGGAGCATCCGCGGCGGAAGAGATGACGCACATCTGTATCGGAAGATCGTGGACAAGCTGCAGAGCTACGGGACCGTGCTGACCGAGCACGTGAGCAGCACCACGCTCACCGACAGAGGTCAGAGGTCACACACACACACACACACACACACACACACACACACACACACACACACACACACACAGCTCGTTACTCTGCCAGGATCACGGCGTGTTAGTTCTGTTACATCAGCGTCTGAGGTGAAACAGCTGCTGTGCTGTGCTGTGCTGTGCTGTGACGTGTGTGTGATGTCACTGAGATGCTGTGCTGTGACTGGACAGGTGAGGACGCCTCGGCAGCAGGAGACAAGTTCATCCATGACCGAGACATGGACTGGCTCCAGCAATCTGACGGTGAGGATCACTGATTATCGTATGTCAGTGTGTGAGGTGCTTCTGCCCTGAGCTGTGTCTGCAGGCAAGTGTGTGACGTCAGTGATGGTGATGTGACCTCTGTGTGTGTGTGTGCTGTCTCTGACTTCTGACCTCTCTGTGACCTCAGCGGTGGTGGCGGAGGTCACGCAGCCGTCTCTGGGCGTTGGCTACGAACTCGGCCAAGTCGTCGCCATGAAGAAAAAAACCTTGTGTCTATTCAGACCGTCGTCGGGACGTGGTGAGGATGCCTCGTTTTACCTTTCCTTACCTGCTGACACGGAGGAGAGAGCAGTCTCACCTGTTAAAGTCTTCACATGTTCAGAGATTCAAACGTGAAGTTGCATTAACGTGACTTTTTCTTTGGAATCAGGTAAAAGTTGGGTTCATGCTAAAGGTTAAACACTGAAATTAAAATGCAGACGTTAGAGTGCAGAAAAGGAAGTGACACTTGGCACCTGGGCTTCCCATTCACTCACAGACCTGAGGGTGTACAGGTGAGGTCAGCAGGTGAGCCTGACGGCGTCACAATGACTCTCTGTCTCTGTGCAGCTCTGTCAGCCATGATTCGAGGAGCTGACGACGGCGAATGGTTCGTGGTGAGGGATTACCAGGAGGATGAGGTGGAGAACGTTCTGGAAGAGTTCTTCAACACGCTGAAGAGAAGCTGAAGAACGTGGAGAACATCAGAGTTTTACTTGGAACAAACGGTGAATAAAAGATAAACTGTTCGTGACAAAACAACTCAATAAAGTTCAGTGAAAAAAACACAAAAACTGTTGTTCAACGAACAATTATTTCCATTTTTCATAGATCTGCAGATTTACTCGATTAATCGATCAGTTGTTTGGTTTACAGCTAATGTTCACGTGCTAATCACAGCACGCTGCAGATAAAACGCTTCATTTAAAAAGCTGTGGTTACACGGCTCAGATCGCAGTCAAGTTTCACACCTACAGAACAGCAGTTTAGCCAAGACCTCAGTGAGTGGACGGGATCACGGGAGTATACTCAGACTGAGTTATGGGTCATGTGGCTGTCAGAACAGAACCTGATTGGACAGGAGTGAAATTCAGACTCATGATGTTCAACTTTTAATTTATCATCTTGAAGTTTGGTGTTGATTTCTGGATTTGAATCTGACCTACGAGATTTGAATAAATACTTTTGTGAAAATTGGACACTTGAACTAAAAAAAAATCAACTTTAAAATCGAGAATTACAACGTGACGATCTGCGAATGAAGGCGCTCAGTATGAAGCAGTGTGGACTCAGGAGAAAGTATTTGAATGCAGTGAGTTCAGTGGTGCTTACGTTTTACAGTGGAATCATGGTTTTATATTTCACTCAGTGGAAACAGAGCCTCAGTGACCTGCAACAACATGACAGACACAACACACAAGGATAAACATGACTGACAGTACAACTTCATGTGAAACAGCTGAGGAGCAGAACAAGGCAGGCTGTTCTCAGGTTCAGTTCCTCGGCAGTCCAGCAGGAGGCAGCACAGCTCACAGATCGGCCTGTTTCAAGCTGAGACTGATGATTAACTCACCTGAGCTCACACAGGTGAGTTTCTGAGGTGCTGTAGGGAATGATTCATGTGGTCTGAGATCTTCAAGGTTCTTTAAGTCTTTATGGTTCTTCATAGAATACATTCCCTCAACAGAAAACCAAGAGGAAAACAGAACACACCACAAGAACCTCTAGTAACTCTGGCGGACCTTCCAGAAGACTCAGGGAACCTGGACGAAGCCTGAAGACACGTAATGAACCTTCTCAAAGCAGATGAACCATGAAGAGTCTCTGGCACCAGGGTTCTTGGACGTTTCTGAAGGTCTCTAACACTGAGACCCTCTGGAGAGCCATAAGTTCTTCAGTCCAGGCAGTGAGACAGTAACACAAGCTGATTGGTGGGTTGGTGATTGACAGGTGGTGTGACATCATGAGCAGGGGACGGGCCTTCTGAGAGAGCAGCTGCTGAACACGACGACAGAAACCAAACACACCCATTATTTATCAATTATAAATAATTCACAGACCAGACCAATCAATGTCAGCTGTTACCAGGCAACAGGACACACACTCACACACACACACACACACAGCTTATCACATCGTTCATCAGTGTTAATGAAGCTGCTTCATAAACTATTTTTCACTGCAGCTGTGTGTGTGTGTGTGTGAGAGAGAGAGAGACTGATGATGACAGTGTTCATCAATATTAATAATGTAATTTAATCAGCAGCCGATCAGGTAACACACCTGAGAGCTGCTGCAGAAACAAACTCCAGCTCAAAATACTAAAGTTGGATTTTATTTGCAAATTAAATCTGAACAACGAATTTATCAATAAACCATTTTCTATCATCCTGTCGCTTCATTGGGAAGTGGAACTGTACGAATTTAAACTTACGGTAAAGTAAATGAAACCTGCTCCTTGCTGCTTCTGTGTTCTGACTGTTCATTTTCCTGTTTTCCTTTTGTTGTAACTGACAGTAAAATTTAAGATTTAATACAAAAACACGATGTTTATAAAATACAACACTGCTGAAAATGAAACCAGTGGTTTCCAACCTTTTTGTCCTGTGACAGTGTAAAGGTGTGTGAAGGTGTAAAATCAAACCTGCTGCTTCGTGTCCAGCTGCTTCACCTCCTTTTGTCTCAGAGTGAGACGGAAACAGCGTCTTCTGTTAGAAAGTCACAGAAAAATCCAGAACAGTCACAGTAAGATGTTCAGGTGTCTTCAGTCTGTTAGAGACACTTCAAACTAACATTAGCATATTGGCATCTGATCATTAATGGTTTAACATCAGCAAAGAGTCAGCGAACGTGCTGATAAAGATGAGCTTGTATTTGGTGAAGTTGTGTTTGTTACTGAAGAAACAGTCACCATTTTATTTTATTTTGAAAATACTGGAAACTATCTGCATAGCATCACCCGCACTTTACAAAACCTCAGCTAACAACCTGATGCTAACAGAGGTGACACCACAGTGACCTCTAATCTCTTCAAACTGGTCGACAGACCTGAGTGTCCACAGTTGGACTATGGACCATAAGAACTGGATACCAGACTCAAAGACGGTGTCCACTTACTTGAAGGAAAACTGCTGACTTCTGAGTCTGCTCATTAATCTCTCTCCAGCTCGGCTCATAGACCTTACACTGGGACATCATGCAAATGAAATGTCTTTTCCAGGCTCTGGGAAAAAAACACATCATGGATTAAAAATTCACAATACAATACAAAGAGTAATCACTGAGGTGGACGTGTCCTGTCAACAGTTTTACAGACGTCTCTCTCATAATAAAGCTTCCATGAGGAACCACAGGCTGAGTGGAGGCGAAGCATCACATCTACTAATACATTCATGTGTGGACGGATATCAGACAATGGGTTCCTGGACAAAGACATGTAAAAGGCCCCCATCACCTCTTACATAAGAGCAAGACCCCCCAGGCTTAACGACGTGAGATGGTGAATATGGACAGAAACCACCTCACCTCAAACCAGATGGTCCTCACTGATACAGCACCTGTTCACAGATTGCTGTCACACCACACACCTGCTGAAACAAACTGCAGGTTCACAGGTAGAGCTCACCTGAGTGACTGCTGTCTGACTGAAGGTTAACATTGAAGGTTAATACAATTAGACTGACATTTATCTTTTACTCTAATCTTCACAAACATATCTGTCACCTGAGATGAGGACACTCAGGTGGGGGTTGGAGCATATCCCAGCATGCACTGGGACCTTCCTGTGGTGAGGTTACAATCCAGAACACAAAGACTGAGCTACGTTTAAAATATTTTATTTGTTTTAAAATATACATCAGTTTACAAATTCAGAAAATAAAATCATTAGTAGAGTTTTAACAGTCTCTTTTTTATTCCAACAGGAAGTGAAACAGACAGAGATGATCAGAGGAACCGAAGGAGAACGGTTCAGGTGAGCTTAAAGTACCTGGCTGGGGTCAGAGGTCAATGACCTCAGAGCGAGCTACAGCACCTGCTGGTGGAGGACGAGGACGCACAATTACGGTCACCTCAATGTTACGTTAAAACGACATTCAGCTCTGAACACTGAGCTGTAAATAAATGCTGCACAATCAGAACCTCCTCTGGTTCCTGTTCTCCCACATTTCAGGTTTCCTCAGGTGAGCCCACATGCTTAACAAAGCAACCAGTCGACCCCAGGAGCGACCTTGGAGGTCCTCAGCTCTGCTTACAGCTGTTAGCCAGCTAACCAGCACTGTTCAGTTCCTAACACATCTGATAAACACACAAGCCAGTTTAGCCAGTATGCTAGTGTTAGCATATTAGCATGAGCATCAGCCTTTTCTTATATAAGAGAACTGGCTAGCTAGTGAGCTGACTGTTTGTTCAGCCTGACTGTCTCCACTGGATAAGGACCTTCCACTGTAATTTATGATGAGTGATCACTGCTTAATTTACAAAACTAGTTCTTACAAAGACACTTCTCGTAACAATATCAATCTTCATTCACTGATGCTAATTACTGTAAGATGCAACAGTCATTATCTGGATTTAGTTATCCTGCCAGACAATTAATATTTGGGAATTAGCAGCTGAGCTTGCATGTGTGGAGATGGAAAAAGTCACTTCTAATCACAGAAACTTTGATATAAAATGGGCTACCCTGCTAGCTAACATCTCACGAACTTCTTCTGGTTTGTTGATAGTACAACTTGTTAGTTATATCTCCAATTAAATTGTTATTCATTTTTTTAGCTAATGTAAGCTAACTGAACTCTTACCAGATCAGCGTACAAGCTAACAGCTGCTAGTTTGTTAGCAGTGCTGTGCTGGAAATGAATTAACACAAGAAAGTTTTATATAAAAACTTTCTTGTGTTTTTATATACACAGATCAGGCATAACATTATGAGCACTAACAGGTGAAGTGAATAACACTGATGATCTCATCATCATGGCACCTGTTAGTGGGCGGGATATATCAGACAGCAGGTGAACATTTTGTCCTCAAAGTTGATGTTAGAAGCAGGAAAAATGGGCGAGTGTAAAGATTTCAGCGAGTTTGACAAGGACCAGGCTGTGATGGTTGGATGACTGAGTCAGAGCATCTGCAACACTGCAGCTCCTGTGGGGTGCTCCCGGTCTGCAGTGGTCAGTATCTATCAAAAGTGGTCAGTATCTATCAAAAGTGGTCCAAGCAAGGAACGGTGTTGAACCAGCGACAGGGTCATGGGTAGCCATGGCTCACTGATGCACGTGGGGAGCGAAGGCTGGCCCGTGTGGTCCGATCCAACGGACAAGCTACTGTTGCTCAAATTGCTGAAGAAGTTAATGGTGGTTCTGATAGAAAAGTGTCAGAACACAGTGCATCACAGTTTGTTGTGTATGGGGCTGCACAGCCTGAGATCAGTCAGGGGGCCCATGCTGACCCCTCTGCACCACGTCAACAATGGGCACATGAGCATCAGAACTGGACCACGGAGCAATGGAAAAAGGTGGCCTGGTCTGATGAATCACGTTTTCTTACATCTCTTACATCACGTGGATGGCTGGGCGAGTGTGTGTCGCTTACCTGGGGAACACATGGCACCAGGATGCACTATGGGAAGAAGGCAAGCCGGCAGAGGCAATGTGATGCTTTGGTGCCACAGCAAAAATGGTTCAGGAATGGTTTAAGGAGCACAACAACGAGGTTGAGGTGTTGACTTGGCCTCCAAATTCCACAGATCTCAATCCAATCGAGCATCTGTGGGATGTGCTGGACAAACAAGTCCGCTCCATGGAGACCACCTCCCAACTTACAGGACTTAAAGGATCTGCTGCCAACATCTTGGTGCCAGATACCACAGCACACCTTCAGGGGTCTGGTGGAGTCCATGCCTCGATGGGTCAGGGCTGTTTTGGCAGCAAAAGGGGACCAACACAATATTAGGCAGGTG
The DNA here is from genome assembly GCF_017976425.1 of Toxotes jaculatrix. Lineage (NCBI taxonomy): Eukaryota > Metazoa > Chordata > Actinopteri > Toxotidae > Toxotes > Toxotes jaculatrix. The sequence continues at coordinate 270,626 of NC_054404.1, forward strand.
GTCATAATGTTCCGCCTGATCGGTTTATAAATGGGCTAAAATTAGTTAGCTTGCTAGCTAGGTTTTATATTCACATGATTACAGATGAGTAAACAGATCATAGTAAAAATAAAAAACATTCTGTTATTCCATAGCAAATCAAGCTAATGTAAGGTTTATGTCTGCTAAATGTTAGCTCAGAGGCTAACAGTTCATAACTGTACTGTAGAGAAAGACTGGAAACAGTCAGTCTTTTCAACCGAAGCTAATCACTGTGTTCATTATTCTCTGTTACTTTGTAGCTAGAAAGCTGTCATATACATAACATTAGTTAACTGATCATTAGCTAGCTAGTTGAAAACTGCAAGCCACTTAGCAATCCAACAGCACAGCTTTGACATAATCTGTATATATTAAATGAGCTAAAATTGGTTAGCCTCCTGGCTAACGTTAGCATAACTTTCTCCAGCTGTTGATAAGCTGTCACACTTCATAGACAGTTATTTTATCAACAGGTCTGTTCAAACTAATTTAACGTTCACTTGTAGCTGAATCATTTCTGTTGTAGCCCCAGTTTTAGTTCATATTCTGCTACAGTTAGCTGCTAAAAGAGAATGTGCAGCATATATCATTTATAGATCCTGAACCTCTGAACTTTTTCCAGCTCACAGTTTAATTTCAAACTGTACCTCTGTTGAGTTTTAAGCAGTGCACTGGGAGGAAATACTGACATTTAGGCACTGTATCAGAGTCAGAGTTACTGAAGGTCCTGATGCAGTCGAGAAAATCAGGCAAACTAACTAGCTACAGTTAACTTTGAACTGAAACTCAAATTCTGTTTGCCTATGCTGTGTTCACAAGTGATCATGTCATTAGACAGGCAGTGTTAACACTGAAGGAGATTAAAAATACTGTGTTAATAATATAACAAGACAAGATAGTCTTTAACCAAAGACTTAAATTACTGAATTGACATTAGCTTAAGTACAGAATATTCATTCCATATTTAGACTCATGCTAGTGTGACGTGTTTTTGTATTTAGTGTTAAATAGTCTACATAGAATGAGCACACACCTCACATTAGCTTAAATCTAAATATTTGATTTTTAACACTTGGACATAATGAAGATTTCAGAAGAAAAACAAATTTCCAAATTGTAATTATGACTTAAACGTTAATGTGAACACTGAAACTCTTATCTCCCGTCTGACATGAATGCAGCAGGAGCGAAAAAATGACAAATACAAAAAGTCAAATCTCATGTTGACTTGAAACTGAAGGTGTACTGAGATGAACGGGATACTTCTGTATTTCTCATGCATGAAGGGACACAGAGAACACACCGATGGACTTGAAGCTGACCTCAGATCAGCACAGAAACAGACTGTTCTGTCAGAGTAATGTTCAGGCTGCAGTTTACGGACAGATCACGTGATCACGACAGCAACATCAGGACCAGCAACCGTGAACATCTGTCGCCAACTGACTGAGGAAGTTACACCATTGGCCAGCTGGCTGGGGATCAGAGTTTTCTCATTGGCCGTTGCTCTTTCAAAATGAATTTTTTGGTTTCTATTACATCATCAGGGGGTATTTACAGGCAGTGCTGCCAACTGAAGCCCTGCTCACATCTGGCATCAATGTGCCTCAGGTGATCCCATCACAGGTGGACAGTTCACACCTGGTATTAAAATGCATCTCCACCTGAGTCTCCGGTGATCATGTGACCAGATCTCACTTCTGCTCTTTCTGCTAATAAACACGTTCATCATTGTTTAAATCGGCAGGAAGCAGTAATGCAGGAGGTGGAGGGGATGGAGGGGTGATGAAGGAGGTGGAGGGGATGGAGGATGGAGTGGAGAAGGTATTATATTCATGAAGAAGAGTCATTAAAGTTTCAGCAGGCCTGATGTAAAGTCTATTTATACACACACTGACACACACTGTAACACACTGACACACACTCATTCATTTGACTTTCTACTGAACATCTGATTCGCTCTGAAATATTAAACACACACACAATAAAGTATTAGCGACCCATTTCTGACGGTAATAAAACCTTAATAATTTAACATCAGCTGCTCGTTCTACAGGAGGAAGAGGAGGTGGCAAAGGAGGATGAAGGGGTGGATGGTGCGTTCATGTGTCTCTCTAAATGCGGGATTTTGGAGCTGTTGCACAGGATAAAATGCTGCTGTGAATAATTCAGGGCTGAGCCAAACAGGCTGCAGTGGAAGGACCATACCACTGTGTATAATGTTTTATTCACACAGCTCCCACACGGACTCCCGTGTCTTTCCACTCTATGGTTCTTTAAAAACATACTGTGTGTTTAGTCAATAAAAAAGAACCTTAAAAAATGGGACACTTGTAATCATGCAATGTAAACTGGATGAGAACTCCTTCCAGTGCTCAGAGCCAGTGGGACATGAGGAAGACCACATGATACAGTCAAAAGCTCCAGAAGAGCAGCAGCTAGTGTTTGGATCCAGAGTTGAGATCGTCTCCATTTTATCAGCTGCAGTCGTTTTATCACTTTAAATTGCTCGTGGTCTGTTTCCTGTGCTGCTGGAACAGACTGTCTCCACTTTAGTTTTCTGTGTCCCATCATGCACTCTGACAGAGCTCCAACAGCACTCACATCCCACAGTGCACCAGCAGGATTCGTAGTTCTGTCATGAAGCGGCAATCTGTGATGGGCGCTCGTCTTCTGCCTCGTTATCTCCAGGAAACAGGTTTCTGTTCTCCAGAGATAAACGAGCTCAGTGTCGTGTTGACGTGAGAAAACAAGATCATGGATTAATGATCTTAAAATAACAGGATAAAAAAAATTACTGACTGTGTCAGACATTTATTTTAATTTTAAAGACTAATAATTAATCAGTTCACTGATGATGAAAATAGTTGTTTTCCTACAGATCAATACTGTCCGATCTTCAGCCGCCGACACTCTGATCACAGACTGAAGCTTTAACACAAGCTGTGAATAAAACAAGAAGAACATTCGGTGGAGACACTTCAACAAACTGAGTTCAGTGCTGATCAATACTCAATCACTCAGTGTGAAAACCTGAAGCCTGAAACACTGCTGAGAAAAACTGTCACAGATACACGTCAGCGTCTCAGGAGCGAAGAAACACTCGGCCCAGTCCGCTCCGGAAAATCCATCGACCGCTGATCGATCATTCAGCCACTGCTCCTCGGTGAGAGTCACAATCAGAGAGCTGCGATGAGGCGACCCGACACCGACCTCACAGGACTAACGTCCAGTTACTGTACGGAGGCTCGCCAGTGCCAGAAATATCAAAAAGATGAAGTGTTTCCTGTGGCCGCTTCAAAATAAAAGCCAGTTGACGTGTTTTAATGTGAAGCAGCAGAGGCAGGGAACGTTGTGTTAGCATTAGCAGTAAGCTAATCCAGATGTGATACAACTGTAGGAGGCGAACGGTAAACAGCTGATATCAGTCCTGTGAAGATAATCTGAACCTGCACTGGGAACGGTGGACTCGTCACCATCAACAAAACCAACGATTAGCGAGAAAACCGAGGCCCGATTCCATGAGCGCGTAAAACGTGCAAGCGTCTGTTGGCCAAGCGCTTCAGGTACAGATCACGTCCGTGTGGGACTCTGGTTAGAACATCAGATAATATTTTTCACAGCGAGCTGTTTGGAAAAAGCAACGCCTACATCGATACCGAGCGGCGTTTCTGGCACTATCAGGCCTCCGTACGACCGAGAAAAAAAGTGAACACAAAAACCAAACTGATCAGAAAAACAACCAAACAACAACAAATCAAATCAAAGCCAAACAGAACACAGATCTCTGAATAACAGATTTCTACTCCAAAGAAAAACTGAACAGTGGCGACGACAGGAAACACAAACATTGATGATTACATTCCAGGTGGGAGCCGAGGAGAAGCTCCACCCCCCGCAGGTGCAGGGGATGTCAGTCAGGGTCAAACGTCTGCGACTCCTCGACAACCCAGTCAGGTGACTAAATAACACGCCATGACAGGAAATGAACGACTAGCGAAGAGATGAAAAAATAAAAGTCTGACCTTCAACAGCCCCGGTGTCGTACTCGCAACTTCCCAAAAGAAAGTTATAGGCACTGAGAGTCTGTGTGTGTGTGTGTTTATCCAGGTGTGTCACATCTGTTCTCTTCAAAATAAAAGCTCCTGCTCAGGTCAGGAAACAAGGCAAAGATGTTTTTTTTTCTTTTCTGATACAAGCACACACGCACGCGCGCACGCGCACACACACACACACACACACACACACCGAAAAGACCGATACAGGGCTTTTAATAATGACTCTAATATACTGCTTATGTGTCACAGGTGATGGGGCCGATGTCCCTGGACACCAGAGCAAACTACTGCTTCAAACTACACCTGATCACAATATGCTACATGGCCAAAGGTATGTGGACAGTTTACCTAAAATACGCAGACACCAAATTACATTTCAACTACTGCTATAAGTGTGCTGCCATCACCAACCAAAGTCTGTGCAATTTTCTGAGTATTTAAGAAAACGTTCACATATGTTTAGTCATTGTTTGATTGTTCAGTTATATTGTCTGTAAATTTTACCTCCTGAAAATTTGGTGGAAATGTCAAAAATATTTAATTCTGGCAAAGAATAAAACAATCCGTTTTTTATTTAGTATTTTACAGAGCAGAGGAGCTGTCCACAAACTTTTGGCCACATATTATGGTGTTTTCAGCGATTCTATGTGAAAGAAAACAGAATTTCACTCGATTACAGAAAAACAAACGTGTTTGTGTGAATTTAAACATTAACATCCACACAAACAGGAACTGATCAGCTGATTTACTGCGACTTCATCACTGAGTTTAATGATCATCTGATCAATAGGAGCTGATCGGTCTGACGCGTGCACGCACACGCACACGCACACGCACACAGAATAGATATGGGGTTTCTAATACTGATTCTATTGTTATTCAAAATTTATTTTGGACAGGTGTTCAAAATTCTCTCTGTGGCCAAAAGTAAGTGGACAAGTAATCAAGGAACTACCACTATTAATTGTCCACATACTTTTGGCCAATAAGTGTATTTGTTATGAGGTATGTAGATATCTGACCACAATATGGCCAAAAATATGCAGACTGAAGCACTTTCTGTGTCCAAAAGTATTTGGACAGGTGATGTGTCTACATATTCTACATGCCAAAAGTATGTGGACACACCAAGCCCCCTCTGTGGCCAAAAGCATCTCGCTGGTCCGACACACACACTTACACACACGCACGCACACACACACACACAAACAGGCTGCGATCTCGGCAGCATACAGTAGAGTATGGCTATATCCTGGATGAGTATGACCTCTGACCCTGTGACAGACAGGTCAGTTTCCATGGAGACAGACAGCAGCTGAGGGACACAGTGTGGGGTGAGTGAGGCGTGCTCAGACAGTGAAGAGGGAGCATCAGTCCAGCAGCGTGCCTTGCTCCTGGGCTCGGGTCAGGCTGTCTTTGCGGTGCAGGTGGTGGACGCCCATCCTCTTTGGACTCTTCTGGGGCCGCTGCAAGGGGGCGGCAGCGAGGGTGGGGTCAAAGTCCAGGAGGCGGGGCGCGATGACGGGCAGTTCGTGGGGGAGGACGTCTCTCTCCTCGGCCGAGCTCTCGTCTTCCTCCTCCTCCTCTTCCTTCTCTAACTCCTTCCTCTGAGCTTCAGCAGGACTGGTCGCCATAGTGACTGCCGTGTCTCCACTGCCACCATCGTCCTCCAGGTTCATCAGCAGCCTCTCCCCCTCCTCTGTGGAGCCGTGTCCCCCGTAGCGCCCCCTCCTGCCGGGCCGCAGCTCTGTGTCGGTATCTGTGTCTAGGCTGGAGCCGCGGCTCGGCGTCCAGCTCCTTGCCGACGATCCCTCTTCGCCATCTGAGTACGCCGCCCTGTGTCGGTCGAAGGGGGTGCCGGCCCCGCACGCCTCCCTCCTCCTCTGCAGCTCCTGAGCCGTCTGACTGCTGAACGAGGTGCGGTGGACCAGAGAGCTGTCGCAGGACGGGGCCATCTTCTCCACAAACATCCTCTGCCAGTTGGCCAGAAGGTCCTCCTCCGAGCTGCCAGAGCTCGCCAGGACGCTGGGGGCCTGTGGGAGTGGGGGATGGGGAGGTGGGGACGGGGGGCTTTTAGTTTGTGAGCACAGGCAGGAGTGTCCCAGCAGCTGAGTGTGTTCATTCTAATCAAACATATTGATCAGTGATCGTTCTAATTACTGAAACAGTTTACACAGTTTAAACCTCCTTTAGATTCACTCTCTTTAAGTCTACGTTTGGTTTTAATCACAGACAGACGGAGACAAATGCAAAGAAAAACCAGCATAAAGAGTCTCAGTCGGGTTCGTCCACCACGAGCCTCCAGACCAACTCAGGTCTGGAGGCTGGGGGGGGCATCCTGACCCTGACCCTCAGGTTTTTCCTTACACTTGTCACCGTCTGTAAAAAAAAAAAAGCACTTTACAGTGTGTGAGACATGTTGGTGGGCGGGGCTCAGGTTACCTGTGGTGGGCTGCTGAAGGGGCTGGACTGGCTGGACAGTGGTTCGCTGGTGGCGTCCCGCTGTGATGGTGGCGTACGTTGATTGACTCCCCCCCCGCCAGAGGACGAGGAGGGGGCGGGGCTGCCGGGAGCCAGCCGTTCGTCGTCATTCTGTACGAGGCTCAGGGAGATGGCCTGGCGCGTGGCGTAGGTGCAGTTAGGCAGCGGGGAGTTTTTGGGGATCTTCACTTTGTCGTCTGATGAGAACTCAATGACCTTTCGGCCGGGATACAGGGGGTGGGGGGGCGGGGGCGCCGGGTACGGGTTCAGCTTCTCGAAGGACGGAGCCCCCCCCACCTCCTCGCCCCCCGACTGCCCGTCCAGACTACTCTGACTGCGACAGGACCCGTTCTGCGGTGACGCCTCCTGACCGCTGCCGTTCTCTCGACCCTCGGCCCCCACAGGGCCCGTCATGTCCACATGCACGAAGACGTCCTCGGCAATGGGCCGGCCACAGCTGCTGGACTGGGCGGAGTTAAGGACCAGCGGCTCGGGTTTCTCCAGGACCCTGGCGATGACGGAGGTCGGCACCACGTCAGCCGGGGTCAAACTCAGCGTGTCAGGATCCTGAGGACCAGGACCGGGGCCCCCCTCCGGCAGGCTGCTCTTCATGTGTTTATTCAACATGTCCTGCAGCTCATAGGGCAGCTGCAGCAGAGAACACACACACACCCACGCACGCACACACACACACACAGGCTGAGTGTTAAGTTTCCAGGAAGTGGTCAGAGGCAACAAGATGTAACAGCTGAGTCTCTGAGACTCTAATGGAACCATCAACGCTCTCAGCAGAACCAGGAGGATAAATCAGTCAGCACGCACACACACACACACACACACACACACGCACACGCACACGCACGCACACACACCAGTTTTCTCCATTAAAGAACAACATCAGTGATTCTGCAGCTTCCCTCTGCGTCCATCTTCATCATCATCATCATCATCATCATCATCATCTTCCTCAGGCAGCTGCTTCTGTTTTTTCTCACTGAATTAAAAAGTCTCCTCTGGGAGAGACCCATCAGTCACGTGACGACCCCTCAGGTTGATCTGCTGACCCTCTGGAGGGGCCCGACCCATAGGTGGGGAACCAGCGGACTAAACTAACCTCCTGTATATCAGGTGGCTGAGAGCAGCTGCTGAAGGATCAATGACTCAGGATCAATGATGTGATGATGTGAAAACATTATCAATAATAAACAACAAGAACAGTAATGTATCACAGTTACTCACATCAGCAAACTTGTGGTTCCTGAAATGCGACTTGTTGCATTTGAGCAGCTGAACGGCCAAATTACAGTCCTGCCTGTAGCGCTCCTGCAGAGACGGAGAGAGGAACCAATCAGAATCATCGCTGGATCCTGATGGAATGGCTGAGACGAGCGAAGAGCTGCTGACTCACACCTCGCTTCTATTTCAACCATCTCCTCTAACCATCATCCAGGCTTATCTCTGTTTCTGATCAATACTACAATACCCAAGAGCCACAGCTGAACTCTGACTCCACAATGTCCAACAAACTGATAATTAATTAACAGTAAAAGAGAAGCGTGTTGGTGAAATCTCACATTGAGCTCCTCCAGTCGGTCGATGGTGTTTTTGGCATCCAGCAGTTTGTTGGTGAGCTCCACGATCTCCTGGTCCATCGTCTTTTTGTCCCTCTCCACCTTCCGTAGCTGTGAAGCGATGGCAGAGACATCATGTTATACAATCTGCTGTCAATCACAGCTGACACAGCCAATCAGCAGGCTGAGATGACAGAAGGCGGGCCTTCAGCAGAAGTACTTCATTCAGATCATGTGGGAATAATCTTCAAAACACACGTCAAAATAAAGTATTTGTACGTGATTGAACGGTAGAATCCGTGTACACAGAGTTTTATTCCTTCAGTTTCTTCGTGTTTCACATACAAAAAAAATTGAGCCACTTTAAAGTTCGTGTTTCTACAGTTTTCCCAGATAATTTGAATGCTGCATTAGCTAGCAGCACTTCACAGGTGCATTATGGGATGCAGTGGTGTGGCTGCTGTGAGAAGATCAATATAATCGATAAGATCTTGATCGAAGCGTCAAAGCTGAACGATGAAATCTTTTCATCAAGGTTCTTCCTGCACTGAAAAAAAACAAGGAGAAAAAGCAGCCAGCTAGCAGCTAACACAGCTAGCATTACGTAAATGTTTCTGTTAGCATGGATACTCGATCAACACTGATTTTTGTCTCACGACCAAATTGCTCCTCGCTGCAGCCCGAACATGGCGGGGTCAGAGGTCAAAGCCAAACCAAGGACACAGTACGCTCCCTAGCTCGTCCTTTCAACTGCTAACAGGGCTAACGCTAGCTGGTGCTGTTCAGTCTGTTTCTCCTCAGCTGAACTTGTACCAGCCTCAGCTCTAACGTTATGTTAATAACAGATGCTCTTATATGGTTCTGGTTCAGCCACTGGTCCAGCCACATCACAGGGAAAACACTATTTGTCAACAGATATAAAATAATATATTTTATATATTAAAAATATACAGAAGATGTTTGACCTTTGAAAAGGCTCCTTCAGCTCTGACTGACTGGTGGAGGGTCTCAGGTATTTAACTTCTTGTCGGGTTGTTAACTTGTGAGTGTGTAACTTGTGAACTTGACCCTTGTGAGTCACTGACCCACCTGACCATCATGTGATCATGTGATTTATTAGGATCACAGCAGTCACTGTGAATGGGGAGGGATCTCAGGCCTGTGGCTGACAGGTGATTCATTTTCTTTGCTGGGTAAAATCTGCTGATTAGAATTTGGGGGATTTCTTCTGGACTGAATTCACTGAGCTCTCCGTGTGTCTCGGCCTTCAGAGAGGAGCAATCACATTTATTTCATCTTTTACTGCTCGATGCTACAAGCATGAGACACGGAGTTTGAACACCAAGTCCACGTCTTTTCATGGGTTTTAAAAACCAGAAAAACGTAAAAATGTCTCGAGAGAAAAAAACGCAGTGTTTTGAAGATACAGTCATAAAACATCAAACATGAAGTGGGAATATTCTGAGAACACAGGAATAAAACCCCAGAAGTCTGAGAGTTACTCTGACTCCCCGGTGCTGTCCGTCTCTGCTGTCCCGGTCACAGAAAAACGTCAATAAACTGTGGTCGCAATATTTCAGAAAACACATTTTCACCATTTTTCAGTGACTGGTTTAAGCACAGACTCGTTTACACCTGTTACAGGTGCACTCTGGGGGGGGGGGGGGGGGGGGGGGGGCATGGTGTTCAAAGACCGTCAGACAGAAAATACTCCTGAGAAAACTGAGGAAGAGGATGGATGAAGGAGGAAGGATAGACAGAAAGTGAGGAGGAGGAGATGAATGAAACGCAACTGCATGAACCCATGTCTGACTGACGGCAGCCTGATGAAGATGATGAAGATGAGGATGAATCAATCCATCAGAGAGCAGCGTGAGAAAAGAGGAGAAAAAGAAAGAGAAGAGATGAAGAACGACATCAGACAAACAGGAAGTTTGGTCGATTCTTAATCATCCTGAAACTTTCAGGTTTTCTCAGAGAAACGTTTGCTCAGTGGTCAGAGGCTGATTTCAGTCTGAACCTCAGAGGAAACAGAAACATTCCAACATTTCACTGGAAAAATACAAAGTTTTAGCTGTTTGTGTCTGACCAATCACAGTGACCTCTGACCTCTGCTCTACCGCCCCTGGCAACCACCCAGCTGTCAGTCAAATTCACTTCCCACAGGTAATCGATACACAGCGTCAGAGTGTGTTTTCATTTAGTCATTGATCAGTTACTGACTGAGAGTGATCAATGAGCAGTACACACACACACACACACGTCATGGAGAGAAAACATCAACCAACCAAAACATAAACCATCAAATATTCTGAGGCGACAGGACGACGGCTCCACAGCGATGGTGGAGAAGGTGAACGTTTACCAGAGCGTGAAGCTTCTCCTCCAGATCCTGATTGGCTCTCTGAGACGCCGTGTAGCTGTTCTGCAGTCTGCGGGGGGAGGAGAGAGAGAGAGAGAGAAATGTTATGTAAAGTATACTAACTCACCCGCAGACCACGGACTGCAGCAGAAACCTTTGTTTAGACTGAAGGTTTTTAATTCCTCCAGTTAGAGTCACAGTCGAGTTAAAGCTGAGTCATAGCTGAGTCACAGTCGAGTTAAAGCAGAGTCACAGTCGAGTTAAAGCTGAGTCACAGCTGAGTCAAAGTCGAGTCACAGACGAGTTAAAGCTGAGTCACAGCTGAGTCAGTCGAGTTAAAGCCGAGTCACAGTCGAGTTAAAGCTGAGTCATAGCTGAGTCACAGTCGAGTTAAAGCCGAGTCATAGCTGAGTCACAGTCGAGCTGAGTCAGACTCTTTGCTAAGACGATCTGCAGAGACTCAGTAACAGTCAGGGACAGACACAGTCCCGGTCCTTTGAGGATCAGAGGACAGAGACACAGACCACGGTGAACCATGAGACCTGACCCTCACTGACTGATCCTTTCTGCAGTAACCGAATGCATCGCTGTTCACATGGACTCGTGTATGTGCGACAGTAAGCGAACACATCGCCGCTCATCCAGATGTTCAGTGTCGTCTCTTCGGGCTGTCTGTGGTCCCGTGGACACGGTGGATTCAGGACCAACCATGTTCAGCACAGTCGGGTCCCTGACTGATCCAAGTTTGGTCAAACGTGCACTGAAAACACCTTAATTCATCCGGTCGCCTGCAGTGGGAGGAGCCTGGCTGACCTAGCCAATTACAGATGAGCTCCCACATGAGCTCTATTCCTCTAACAGCCAATCAGCTTGCTCCTTACTACCTGATAAGCGTCAGCTGCTGTCGTTTATCACAGATCAGAAATGTAGGAACAGAACATCAGAACCTGGTTCTGATCCAGATCATCAGAGTCCTAACCTGCGGAACTTGTCTCTCATCTTGTCCAGGTCATCTCTGGTCCGGCTGAGCTCCGCCTCCATGTAGTGACGGCTGCCGTCAAACTCCGCCTCCATGGCCTCCATCTTGTGGGTGGAGAGAGAGAGGCGGCGCCGCAGGTCCTCATTCTGCTGCTGAAGAATTCTGGGTAATGGGAGGAGACAGGAGGGGGAAGGTCAGGTGACATTGTGACGGAACAGGCTCCGTGCTGAGTCACTGGATCCAAACGTCAGAGGATCAGGCTGATCAGAGAACAGCTGACAGCTGCAACGTTTGGTTCCAACAAAAGTCCAAAGACATTCAGTGAACGGTGAGACGTGACGCCCTGAGAACACGTGGCATCTTTTCACTATCAGACTACAGAAAGGAAGAGGAGTCTCACCTGATCCTGTCAGAGTCTGATAAGGCCTCCTGCAACAGAAAACAACAGTTACAACAAGCAGTGACACACTGCCGCCACCAGCAGTAAACACAAACAGATATCTGTTTTAATCATGTCATTTTTAATCTGTTCTGTTATTACAAACCTAATGATTCATTTTAACAAGAGTCTAATGTCATAGGTTCATGTACGAAGACACTGAGACTATTTCACAGCAGGTTTACGAGTTTCCTCATGTTTGAGTTCATCAAGGTCGACAGAGAAAGGTTCTTATCAGGATAATCTGGGAGGTAGAAGAAACACAAGATGTTAAAATAAAAATACACTGAGCAACTCTTTATGTTGGGATGGCAACAATCCACAGCTGGAGACAACATCAGCACAAACATCACTAACACGATTAAAACTGTTTTCATCTGCAGGAAAAACAGGAGGAAAAAACCTGAAGTTGAAGAAAAAACCGGATCCAAGTCTGAACTCCACCTGAACAGGTAACACAGCTGACTGACCTCTGACCCCAACACCAACAACCTAAGCAGGACTACCTACACTCCAGCACCACTGAAGGTGTTTCTGTGGATGGTTTTAAACACAGCATCTGATCTGGGAATGTGACGGCCTGCACCCGTTTGTTCTGCCAACACTTTGTTTGTCTCGGTGCAGTGCTGAAGGGTTTTGTACAGCAGGTTTCGTACGGGAGGTTTGGTACGGGAGGTTTCTGTTCTCTTTTTTCTTTCTCATGAAATGAGATGTGGATTTTGCATTTAACATCATACATTTGGTGTTTAATACAATCTGAAACCTGGAATCTCTGTTGAGGATCCAGAACCCTTCAATAATAGACCAGGATGTCAAAGTATTTCAGATGCGTCCTTTTCACATGGCAACGTATCGGCTAACCTGCTGGAGGCGGAGCCTGAGCTTCCGAAAGTTTAGAAACTAACATTCTTTGTAAACTTGCTCTCCAAGATCTCTCCGTGTTTTCCAGGAGATGTTTCTCTGTTTCATTATTTTCCAAGACTTTTCCAGGAGAGCCAAGCTGCTGTCATGTGACTGAACACATCAGACACGTGACACAGTCAGTAATGTCAATAAAACGACATCATAGAGACGAATGGACGCTTCCTGTCTCTTTATTGTCCATCACTTCGATCTGTGTTAATGTATGGAAACACACCACATCTCCCAGCATGCAGCAGGGTTTTACATGATGGACCTCTCAGCCCTCTGATCGATTGCCTACCAAACAGGAAAATCAATAACTCGGCTGCTGTGACTGGAGCAGCTAAAGGGCCAATCAGATCGCACGGCTCTGCTCTGACCCTGAGCAGGAGGAGGATTTGTTATGGACACGTTCTGTTTCCTGAAGTGTCGTTACTGGTCACCAGTCAGAGCCTGTGCCTGACTGCATTAAGACAAATCAATGTTTCATCATATTAACCTTTGTACCGTTGCATTCTGGGTATTTCAGAAACTGATGGTACCTGTCAGCAGCGGCTGTTTGATGATGTCGTCATGACAACATTGTGTTTGTCCTCAGCCAGGAGAGCTTAAAGTGACAGATTTTTTAATGGAGTTTGGTGACAGTTCGATCATGATTGTTTCTGTTTGCTGGAACTGTGAATGTTTATGACTCATTAACTTTAATGATAATTAATAGAACGTAAAAACTGATTCCTGGTATTAGTATAAATATTTAGTGAAAATCATTTACAGGAACCACTAAGTTAATAACTGGTTTATTTATCTGTGTAATAATAGAAAATAAGTGAACAAAGACTGAAAATTAACAAACACTTGAACTCGTGGAAAAATCAGCAGTCAGATTCATATTGAGTCAACGTTTAGATCGAATAAAATAATGCTTCATGTTTCCAGAGTGATTACATGTTTTCTAATGATAACACCAGCAAGAATCATTCATTCATTCATAAAGTTACAGTCAGTTTACAAAGGTTCACAGAGGGGAGAAGGGGGAGGTGAGGAGGAGGGTGAGGAAGGTGAAGGCTGTCCCCCTCTGACCTTACCTTGATGCGGGACAGAAGCGACAGATTAGAGACAGGAGGTCTGTGTTTGTTCTCCTGATCCTCCATCTTTACTCCTCTATTCACCCCCAACACCTCCTCTTTAGGCTCTGGCCCCTCTGTGATGTCCCCCTGCTGCTGTGGGGTCTCCTGCCCCGCCCCCACCCCCCGCAGGGGCTGGTACCAGCTGTCGGGTCGCTGCAGCGCTGCCACCCAATCATCCCATCGCCGAGTGCGGTCTATGTACGAACCCTCCGCCTGCTGCTTCCTGTGGGCGTGGCGGCAGCTGTCATGGCGGTGCTGGAGGGCGGAGTTTCTTCGCTCTCTGGACGGTGATCTACCAAGCAACGTGAGGTGGGCAGGGCTCAGCACCTGAGAGGTGATCTCATCCAGAAAGTTGGAGAAGCGAACCTTCTCCTCTAGAACCTGCATCTTCCAGTTCCAGTTGGTCCTGCAGGGAGAGGGCGGGGCCGAGGACCGCCGAGAGGGTGCTGCATGCTGCGCCGCCCGGTCCAGAGAGCGAGTTGGCCTGTGGCTGCTGGCGCCGCCCCGCCCCCGGCTGTCATCAAGCAGCTCCACTGACTTTGACTTCCTGATGATATCGTAGGTGTGCTCCACACCCAGCGATGTCGGCTGCTTCAGGATGCCCTTTGGAGGGGTGGCGGCCGGTGTCCGGTGGCTTCGACTACGACACCCTCCTCTGGGAGCGCTGGCGGGGGAGTCTTTCCTGGCTGCGGCAGGGCTTTGATGTGCTGGAAAACTCTGGCTGCCGACAGTTGTGCAGCGATTTGGTGCCTGGCGAGGACTCGAGGTGTTGTGAGGACTCGTGGTGAGGTGACGACTCATGGCATGGTGGTCAGATGCCGTGACGCCTACCGCCATGGTTCTGGTCCAGTTGGGCCGGCAGGTGTGACTTCTGAAGAGCAACGGCGGGGGGATGCAGAGCTCTAAACTGGACAGACTGGAGACGTCTGGCTCGCTGTCCGAGAGTGGGGGCGGCGATGTCGAGACATCTCGCCACGGACCATCACTCTCTGGCCTTTTAGTGCCAGCAGTGGGAAAGTGAATGAGGTGGTGCAGTGCGGGTGGAGGTGTGTTTAGGATGTGCTGGTTTACCTGATTGATGTTGGGCTGCGGTGCAGGTGGGGGTGGGGCAGTGGGCAGGGCGTGGCGAGTCTCGCGGTGCTGCGGCGGAGCCTTACGATACGGCTTCCTGGCTGGGGCCGTGCTCGTCATCCTGGGTCCCGCTTCCTTCCTTCCTGTCGGCCTGTCAGTCCTGCCAGAATAAGAAGCGTTAGATGAGGTAGAAAACAACGCAGACGCCTGCTGATCACCCGCCAACCGCCCACCACGACACCGCAACCACAACTGGGCTCTGACACTGCTGTCACTCGCTGTCTGTTTCTCTCACACAGAGATCAATGCTTGCTCTCCCCGCATCAGCATCACACACACCTCCTGCATGTGTGTTTGTGTGTCTGATGGAGTTTAAATGTGTGTCTCTGCTGACTCTATGAATGTTTGTGAGAACCAGGCTGGAGACACAGACCTGCACCATGAGGAAATTTTAAAACAGGTCCCTGTAGAGCATGTCCTCATAAACAGCTCTCACAAACGTCTCTGTCCCCATAAACAACTCACAAGTGCGTCAGTGGTCCTCACAGATACGTGTGTGTTTGTGTGTGTCCTCATACTTTCATCCTTGTGAGGACCACGTCCATGACTTTCACTGTGACGACATTTTGGCCATTTTGAAGGTCAAAAGTCAGACTACTGTGAGAAGGCTCCTGTCATGAAGGTGTCAGGTTAGGGTGAGGACTGAGGATTTGGGGAATGTACCTCTCTCACCGTGTGGACATCTGACCGTAGAGGCGTCTCTCTGAGTCCAAAACCTCAAATGAATGAGGTTTTCCACATGAATTATAGTCCTCACAAGTATATAAATACACGTACACTGTGTGTGTGTGTGAAGAGAGTGTGTTTCAGCCTCAGGCAGCATTGATCTCAGTTTGTTTCCAGAACAGGAAGTGCAGCTCCATTGATCTAAATGAGGCTAACGTTAGCATGTCAGCATTAGCCAGTTAATCTGAATGACACAGAACAGAGCGAAAGTTGCTAACATGCTAACTGGCAGACCACAGCACACTGATCTAACTAACACACTGTGGGAGCAAGAGAAACACGAGATTTTTACTCATGGTGTGAAAATAACCAAGCTAAATGATAAACAGCTGTTTGTGCCAGAGCGTTTGTTTAGTTTATTTATTATCTTTATTATCCCTCAATGGGGAAATTTCTCTTTTACACTGAATCACACACACAAAGCATGCACATGCAACGGAGACGCTGGGGCAGAGGGACAGCTGTGGTCGCTCCATTGTGCTCGTCGAGGGATTGAACCGGTGACCAAAGCCGCACTCTTAACTTGCTGCCCCACAGCCGTCCAAATAGATGGAAATTAGTTTCACATCTGTGTCCTAAGCATGGATTTGCAGTCAGAACATGATTAGCCTAGCTTAGTATAAAGAGTAACAGAGTTAAGAGTTTATTCATAATAAATATATAATTAAATATGAAGTACTTTATTGACAGGTCTGAAATTTCTGTTTAACTATGAATTTTACTCACACACACACACACGCACACACACACACGCACACGCACACACACGCACGCACACACGCACACGCACACGCACACACGCACACGCACACACACCGTTCGGCCCTGGTTCTACTGTATCTGCTGAGAGTCTGTTTCTGCTCAATGACCTGCTCCATTCTCCATTTAGAGTTGGTCCTTGTCACATGACCACATCCCACCCTGAGGGAACCAGTGACGAGCCATCGATCACCATGTGACTTCCTGTGCCCCCCACACACACACACACACACGTTTGTCTGTCTGTACTTGTGAGGACCATCCCTGGCGTGGTGTGTCCCCTGGGTCCTGACGGTAACAGAAACCAGAGGAGCGAACCATGAGCGCCGACTGAGACGTTATACTTTCTGTCTGTACTGAATTTCTCTTGCTTTGGCGTTTATTCGATTCCAGTCTGACCTGTTCCTGTGTGATGTATAAATAAACCTACTTTCTGGAACAGGCTCACAGACATCCAATCATCTTTGTTTTATTTGATTTGTGGTGATGTAACTTTGGATTTGATCATTTTATGGTTTAGTTTTATGGGACCATGTGAAGATGTCTGAACTCCTGAGGTCTGAAAATCAAACTGGTCCTTGCAAAGACAGACACACACACACACTCTCTCTCTCTCTCTCTCTCTCTCTCACACACACACACACACACACAGAGGGAAGTTCATTATAGATAGAGATACTTTATTGTGATGCTCTTTCTGCAGGCAGCTACTTCCTGTTGTAACTTCAGCCTGGTCCCGCCTCATCGCTCACATTGTTCAGATGAAACCATCGAACATGTCGAGGTGTGAACGTGTGATCAGCTGAGGGAACCAGCTGATCCTCTGTGTGCTCACAGATCCAGTCACTGAATTCAGCTGATCTCGTTCACGTTTCTGCGTCAGACATACGATCACGTATGAAGCAGAGACTCTACGTGTTCACCTGCAGTCACTGCGACACTGATTTTAAACGTTACAGACGACGGCTGTGCTGTGACTCCAGGTGTATCTACCAGTAAAATGGCTGGTTCACGCCTGTGTCAGCTGACCTGACCTCCTCAGTCAGGCCTGTGGTTCCACAGCGTCCTCACTGATGAACCATCAGCTGATCTCAGGTCAGTTTCAGGAGTCGGTCAGATCATCCTGTGAAATGACGTGTGTCCTGTTCACAGCCTCTGCACCTGTCAGGTGACGATGAGGAGGACGCAGGTGTCTTCATCTCGTCTGACTGCAGCTCCTGAATTTTACATCAAACAGCCCCGAGTGTTTTTACCTAGCATGCTCTGCTGTCACCTAACACACAAATACACAGGTATATTCAATGTTCTGATGCAGCTGCTCATCACTTCTTCCTTCTTTGTTCCCTGTTTCTTTTCTTTTCCTCTTCCTCCTTTCTGTGTCCTCTCTTGTTCTTTCCTCATGTTCTTATTTATCTATTATTTATTGCTCCCTTCTTTCTGCCCTCCTTCACAGCTTTCCGTTCCCTGCCTTCCCCTGCCCTGTCCCTTCTTTCCTCTCCGTCTTCACACTGTCTCCTCCACCCTCACGTCTTCAGGACGTAACATCACAAGCTCAGGTGTGTTTCAGTGTTTGTACCTGAACACAGCTGAGTCACAGGCCCAGGATCAGCTGTTTCCGTGCCCATCATGTCAGAGTTTAACGACGATCGTTAACGGGCTTAATGCCGCTCGCTTGTTAAATCGCTGAGAAAACAAAACGTTTAAAGACAAAATCTTCATCCCATTTTTCTCTCAGATGAAAAATGTTCAGAAAACTAATAAATTATTGATGACTCTCTCTCTCTCTCCAGTCCGAGGACAGAAAACATCAGACTCATCATCCCACTCACACTTTGATCAGTTGCCATGGTTACAGGGGAGGTCATTAGAGGTTAATACACCTGCAGTTACCGCGGGTGAAACAGAGAAGCCAGATGAGAGGTGGTGAGGGGGAACCACCGCCATCAGCAGCAGCGTCAACGCCACGAGACAAAGCTCAGCCCAGGTTCACACGCGGCGGGTTTGTGTTTGGATGAACGCAGAGAGAGAAGGTTTCTCGTCTCTGATTGGTCATGGTTTGACAGGTACGTCTGTCAGTGACACCTGATTACTGCGTCAGCCACAGTCCGATCAACATCGTCCCTGCACGAGCTCAACGACCGAGAGACAGACACACAGAGGACAGAAATATCTCCTGAGACGAGAGAAAAGGGCCGAGGCCACGGAGGAAGAGAGTTTCTGTGAGTGAGTGAATGAATGAACGGATGAATGGATGGATCCTCACCTTGTACGTCAGCACAGAAAACTCTTCATCCTCTCTGCTGTGTTCGTCCTCTCCTCCTCCTCCTCCTCCTCTGGGCATGTGAGCTTCAGGCCTCCTGAAACACAAGACGGGCCTGAAACAGAAGACGGAGGGATGGAAAAACACGAGTCAATACCTGCCGTCAGTCAGACGGAAAACCCCGGAAACACCGGGGAGAGGGAGAGACGGGAGAGAGGGAGACACGGGAGAGACGGGAGAGACAGGAAAGACGGGAGGAGGAAGGCCAGAGAACACAGAGACCAGCTCCAAACCTGGTTCATGTGTGGACCTGATCCACAGGAAACAGCTGATCTCAGCGGAAAGAAGCTAAAGCTCGAAAAGCCACTAATTATCCAGCTGATGACATCACGGCGTCGCACTGTCATCAGCTGGTTCCAGATCAGTTCTCCTCACAGCTGACCAATGACCTGACAGGTGTTCAGGGACCAGTCCTGTTTGATGTGACCAACTCTGAGGTCCCTGCAGGTGGACTGTCACACATGTGCATGCAGTGGCTGATGGGAAAAGGAAGGAGATCAGTGCACAGGTGTTCACAGGTGAGGGAGGGAGAGAGGGAGAGGGAGAGGAGAGAGAGAGAGGGAGGGAGAGAGAGGGAGAGAGAGGGAGAGGAGGGAGAGGGAGGGAGGGAGGGAGAGAGAGAGAGGGAGGGAGGGAGAGAGAGGGAGGGAGGGAGGGAGAGAGGGAGAGAGGGAGCTGCTTTAATTTCAGTCTGAGGGGAACTAACCGGCTGCCCACACACACACACACTCTCCCTGCTGTGTGTGTGTGTGTGTGTGTGTGTGTGTGTTGGCTGAGTCACCGCCGTCTGTTTGTCAGGAAGACTGACTCGATGAAGCGTCTGTGACAGGAAATGAAGCGACCAGCTGACAACCTGTCACTGACATCACTGATGCTCACCTCCAACTGAAGGTCAAACTGCAGCAGATGGCATGCTGGGAAATCCACCGGCTGCAGCGGGACCGCAGACAGAGCAGGAAGCAGCCCAGAAACATGACTCAGACTCTGAGCTTTCACACACGCACACACGCACGCACGCACACTTGCACGCACACACACACACACTCACATACACACACACAGACAGACACGCACACAGAAGCTGAAGGAACCTGTCAGCAGCTCTGAACAGGTGAAGCTGATGATGGTGTCCACCTGACACCTGACACTGACCGACTGAAAGCTGGAGTTTAATCAGTTGATCAATCAGAGAAAATCAATCACTGTTCAGTTAGAAACTGCAAACACTGACGGCTGCAGCTCGTCTGCGAGGACGTGACTGTGAGAGCACGAAGGACACCGACCAATCAGAGAGCAGAGGAGGCACAAGACTCCACCTCCTCCACCCCCGCCCCTCCAAACTCAACCTACCCATAATCCTCTCTGAGCGGAGATAAACCTCTGTAGCATGTAATCCCCCCCACACACACACACACACACGCAGACACACACCCTCTCCTGTGCCTTGCTTCAGGGCTGTTCAGGATTCAAACCAGCAGTCCCCTCCTGATCCGTCCTCCTGACGTCCCGCCCTGTTCCTCGACCATCATCATCTCTCCTGGACGACGCGGGCATGTCGTGGAGCTCAGCACATTAACCTGTGTCAGATTTACCGCCTCTGCCTCCCATCGCTCCTCTTCTTCATCGTTTCAGCCAATCAGCAGCAGGAGAGACAGAACCACCACAAAGAGACAGAAACCAGCTCCAGTCTGCTGCATCGGTTCCGGTCTGTGGGTTCCGGTCTGTGGGTTCCGGTCTGTGAGTTCCGGTCTGTGGGTTCCGGTCTGTGGGTTCCGGTCTGTGAGTCCTGGTCTAAAAATCCAGATTGACCAATCAAAAAAAATATGTTTGTTGTTGTTATTTGTTCTGTCCGTCTCCTGAGAGCAGGTTGGTCGACAGGAGCTGTATCAGCCAATGAGACTGCTCGAGTCTCCCTGTGAACTACATTACCCATAACACACTTCTCTTTGTAGATCCACACAGAAGTTTATCTGCATCCTGATACACACACACACGGACAGAGACAGAGGACGAGTCGAGGACAAACTCAGACTGTTCAGCTCAGGACGTCCTGCAGAAATAAGTCCACTGCAGAGGACACGAGGACGAGGGGTCTCTGTCTGAAAGGCCTCTGAAGTCACTCTTAAGATTTCCTGCTGGGATTCAAAGAGTAAAGACAGGAAGTGAGACCCTCAGTGAGTATGAGGGTCGGTGTCTCAACCTGTGGCCCTTGTACCGGATGAGGACAAACATGTCTACAGGCCTGTTGTTGTCCAATCTGTCCTTTCTCTACGTTTACACTTGTTTATCGGAGGGATAGTGTGAAATCAGGGGGATGTGCACGGCATCGCCCACGTGCGTGTGCACGACAGAGCTGGATCAGTGTGCACAGGCAGGTCCTGCTGGATCCTGCTGGGTCCTGGTGGGTCCTGGTGGGTCCTGGTGGATCCTGGCGGGTCCTGCTGGGTCCTGGTGGGTCCTGGTGGATCCTGGCGGGTCCTGCTGGGTCCTGGTGGGTCCTGGTGGGTTCTGCTGGGTCCTGGTGGGTCCTGGCAGGTCCTGCTGGGTCCTGGTGGGTCCTGCTGGGTTCTGCTGGGTCCTGGTGGATCCTGGCGGGTCCTGCTGGGTCCTGGTGGGTTCTGTTGGGTCCTGGTGGGTCCTGGCGGGCCCTGCTGGGTCCTGGTGGGTCCTGCTGGGTTCTGCTGGGTCCTGGTGGGTCCCGCTGGGTCCTAGTGGATCCTGCTGGGTCCTGCTGGTTCCTGGCGGTTCCCGCTGGTTCGCTGGCGGGTCGTGGCGGTTCCTGCTGGGTCCTGGCGGTTCCTGCTGGGTCCTGCTGGATCCTGCTGGGTCCTGGTGGGTCCTGGTGGATCCTGCTGGGTCCTGCTGGGTCCTGGTGGGTCCTGCTGGGTCCTGGTGGGTCCTGGTGGCACTTATCACTGTGATAATAAAGCTCAGTATGTGAGGATGGCGTCCACACGCAGGAGGCTGGGCTGGACGCCTCCATCAGGACGTCCCCGCTGGGACAGTTAGCACCTGTGTGAGCGACCAGAGAACCGATGCAGCATATTCAGAGTAATCAGGCCGATGTTAGAGCTACAGCCTGACGTCACCTGAACATGAAACCAAACGCACCTCATCTGAGACTGAAACACACACCTGAACAGGTGAACAAAGCAGGACACACAGCTCAGACACACACACACACACACACACACACACACACACACACACACACACACACACACTGAGGACAGCTGGTATGTGTCTGTCAGACGTGAACTCTCTCAGAGTCGGTGCTGAAATCTTCTTCAGACCAGAGCAGCAGAGTCCAGATCCATCAGCTTCGACAGGTGATGTTGGAACCAGGTGTCAGTCAGCTGATGAAGATCCATCACCATCATCATCATCACCATCATCATCGATCAGATTCAGATCCTGTCCACATTTTCTTTCAGACCTCACTTCCTGTCTATGTTTGCTGACTTCACAAAGTGACACAGACCCAGACTGTTTCCTAGCAACAGACCAGCTGGACGGACTGACTGTCCCCGAAACCACATCAGCCAGAGCCTGTTTGACTCTGATTCAACCTCAACTGGTCCTGCCAGGCACAGCAACAACAACAGCAACAGCAACAGCAACAAGAGCAACAGCAACAGCAACAAGAGCAACAGCAACAAGAGCAACAGCAACAGCAACAAGAGCAGTTCGTTCGTGGACGGAACGTGATCCGGTTTCAGTCTGACCTGACTACCAGGTGTTAGACAGATGAAAGTGTGAGTCTCTCTGTCCTCAGAGTTGGACAGAGGAGGACGTTTCTGTCCCACAGACGTCGGAGAAGCTTTCTGCTTACAAACTCTTCTGCCTCAGAAATACACAACAGACACAAACTACCAGCTGAAGGCTCCTGTGCTAAACACACCTGACCTGTCAGGTGTCAGTCACCTGTCAATCACTCACTCACTCCACAGAGTCACAGGTGACCTGGTTCAGGTGTGACTCCAGTCTGATGAGCAGCTGCTGGTCCAGCTCCTGCCTGGTTCACCTGCTGCGTCAGACTGGAGCTTTGATCTGATCCACACTCACCTGAAGATTCTGACATGAGGTTGTTTTATTCAAGGTCAAGACAGTTTCTCTGTGTTCGGCTGTCACATGAGGAGAGCGATGCATTATGGGTAGTTTTTAGCCTAAAGCTTTCTTTGTGTCTGTTTATTGTTTATTGTTGTTTTGCCCCGTCCCTCTGACAAAGCTGATTCATAAAGTTCCAGGAACCATCTTTGTTGGTTTTATTCATCAACAAACAACAAACAAAAAGCACAAAGGACGTGTAACGTGTAAGACTCTCCGTCCTCTGAATGATCAATAAGATCTTTATCCCGTTTCTCAGCAGGAGCAGGACACGTTAAAAACCTTTTCCTGCGTCACAGGAGACAAAATACTTTCACCCAGACGATCAGACCAGCTGCTGGTTTTTGAGGGGAACAAACAGGGACACCGACACACTGTAGACACACTGGGGACACAAAGGGGACACACTGGGGACACACTGGAGACACATTATGATGAACTAGCTCCTTAACAAACACTGCAATTAAGTGAACTTCACTTCTGAGAACGGCACAAACAGAACAAATCCTCCAACAGGACGAGATCAGCTCTATGCTGGACTGTGGACAAAGGGGCGGGGTGGGGGAGGGTCTAAGTGAGAACATGCGGACACTCTCCACGCCCACACACACCTACGCCTACACCGGCAACCTGACTGCCCCGAGCTCTCCGCTGCGTCGGGGCAAGTGGCTAACAGTTAGCTTCCATAATTCGAGGTAAACTTTATAACTGTTAAAGTGATCTTAGTAAATACATATATCAATACATATATCAATAAATATATAAATAAATATTACATAAAAAGGAGAGCTGTGATGTTTTACTAGGTGAAGCTACATGTTACATAGTGTAATCATGGGTGTAAGCTAACTATCAGCTAACTGTGTGTCATCACCCACAGGTGCAGGTGGAGGCTGGTGCTCGCAGGTGTGTGACGTGTTGTGGCCGTAACACTGTCCAGCCAGGTGTCTCCTGCACCTCGTCCACTGTCTTATTATATACAGAAATATAGTTTTTAATAATATAACTGGTTATTTAATTCATCAGTATATTTTCATCCTGTTATACACCTTTCTGGTGATAGTGATGGTTAATAAAACTGCTGAAATGAATCCTCAAATTCAAGACCTGTACAACATTCAGCACCGTAACAAGGTGAGCGTACACCTGTCCTCACCTGTTTACCTTCTGAGACACAGCAGACATTCATAACTACTGAATGACAGAGTGTGAAGTAAGCGTTACAGTTTTAATCACATGTAATTTACTTCAGTGTGATGCTAACCGGAACTATTACGACGTCCTGATGGACAGTTTTATCAAAGTGCATTAATGCAGCACATTGGACAGTAACACTGGTCACATGTCAGAGACACAAAGCAAACGTTACATTAACGCACAGGTTACCAGTGGTTACCAGCCCGGCAGGTCCAGGTACTGTTAGCATAGCAAATGCTAACTCTAGCACTAGCTCATTAGCTTGGTTAGCAAGGTGCATGTTTGTGCTGCACAGTGCACATTTTACTGAACTGGAAACTGTGGAAAGTTCATTAAACCATTAAGAAAATAAACATTTACTTACTGAAAAAACTGGACACCAGAATCCTCAGAGGGACCGAGGGACCCCGAAGGACACGCTGTGATTACTGCGAACCGAAAAACTCGTGAAAACAAGCTAACGAACAACACAACAGCCTGTGGGAAATTCCACTGACAGAGAAATCACAGTAATCACACTACAAACCAGTCACAACACTGTGCGACGGGAGTTCACCGGTTCACCATCTCCATGGCCTGTCAATCACTCCCAACCACGGATGTCAATCAAGCAGCCACGCCCCCAAATACACCGTTCTTACAGGTCTAATATTTCATTAATTAGGGCAGAATTTTCATGTGGACCAGATCATGGACCAGGAGGAGCGAAGTTAGCTGTGGACCTTACAGCGGCGCGTTATTTCAACAGTGAAACAGATGAAGAGGTGGTCTATGACGCCACTTGTCCTCCACAGATAGGTCAACACCCCGTCACACCAGGACTCATGTGGCCCCTGGAATGTACATCATGCTTAACTGACCTTCACATTCAGTGACAGACGCCTGTATTCGTTTGTGTCGGCCATTGTCAGAGAGCTGACTTTAACTGACCCCTGACTTTAATGTGAGGAAAGAGAGTTTATCTGCTTCTCGAAGAGGGCTGGGGGGGTGAGGGTTAATGGAGCTTCATATAAACTTTGTGGTTAAAGATGGTGAGGTTGATCTGTCCCACGTCACCTGCTGAGTGATGGTCTGAGCAGCAGCCTCATGGCAGAGACAGTACATGGCTTTGTCTCAGCCTCACTGTGATTGTTAAATGTGAGGTGGACGGAGCTGCTGTTACAGTACAGCAGATAAACTGTTCCCTCCGCCACCGGCTGGCAGACGAGGTCCCGCCTCTGAAACGTGAGAGACTCATTCAGATTTTGTTGATGAGGCTCCGCACGCCGCCACAGCGTCGATCCACAGGTTCCAGGTGTGGATGTTCGCTGGTTTTCTTCTCTGTGATATAAAAGCACAGACCTTCAGCTTCTGGACTCACGGTCGACAAAACGAGACGTCTGAATACGACTGGGGCTTGAGAAGCTGAGACAGACCAAACAATGATTAACCAATAAATGGAGCCATGAGGTGATTCTGGCCTAGTGGCCACGCTCGGTAGTGCAGCATCATGTGACCCACACTGATCCACAAACCATTTCTGCCCAAACAGCGACTGGGAAAGAAGTGTCAGAGACACGATGAGCACATCGATGAAGACACAGTCCTGAACACAGCGTCCAGCTCCTTACAGTGTTTATGGTTCAGATAATGATCATTAATCTGCTGATTCTGTCCTCAGTTAAAAACGTCTGTCACAGACAGATTCAGTTACTGAGACAGAGACAGAGACCAGAGACGAGCAAAGCATTTACAACATTTACAACAATAATCAATCTTCTGTTAAAATATTTTATGTTGATCAATTGTTTCATCGATTGTATTATTTCATCTCTGGTTCAAACCTTTAAAGTGATTCAGTGTTTCACCTGCAGGACAGGTGAGAGACAAACACACACACACAGGACGTGGAGGATGTCCAGTATTATACAACCTGCAGAAATGTTTCCATGGCAACAACAACAGCATCAACAACAACAAACGTACCCACAACATTAATAACTGGATTACTGTGATGCAAAGGGCAGAGCAACTGCCCCTGCACACCTTTACATTTACCCCTACAACAACCAGCATGTGGCCCTGGTCTGAACCAGCTCTGTGTGTCCTCAGACACTGAACTGAACCTGGACTGAAACAGGAAGCAGATCTGAAGTCAGCATGATTCTCACTTCACGTTACATCCATGAGGAACATTTGACCAATCTGCTGACGAGATGCAGGATTAGGGTCCAGCGCTCAGATTTCAGAGGTCTGAGATTCTTAACTGAGACAGAAACTGGAATATTTTCATAGATTTGATATTTTCCAGGCGTGAGGAAACAGCCTGAGCCTGTCTGGTCCCTGTGTGTCTCCTCATCTGTGGGCTTTCTGAAACTTTCAGACACGGACACAGCAGCCGGCATGTCCCAGCGTGGTCTGAGGGATCAGACCTCAGAGTGTCCTCTATGCGTCTCAGGTGCATTCACACCTGTGCTGAGAGCTGTCCACCTGTGATCCGATCACCTGAGACGCAGTTAAATGCCAGATCCGAACAGGGCCTGAGGCTTTAGGGGCCAGAGGAAGTCAGTCACCCCGCTGAGGTCTAAGTGAAGCGGGTGTTTCGTACAGCCTTCGGTGCTGGCTAACAGGCTTCCTCCGCCTGCCACCGGGGGCCGAATACCAAACCGACACCACCCTCCACCCTCCAACAGTCCGCCAAACGGAGATAAACCCTGTGAGACCCGCTCCCGGTCTGACTGTGGCCCAGTTCACCGCACAACAAGCTGCACCCAACTGTGACACACCGACCAGCACCGACCAGCACCGACCAAACCGACACCGAGCCTCCACACTCTGCTCCGTAACGGCAGCTAACCCGGTCTGAGCTTACCTGTGAGGGCGGTTAGCGCGGCTCGGTCCGGGTTTTCTCCGCCAACAAATCCCGGAAAACGGAGACGAGAGGAAACTTTAGCCGGAGCTCCGGTCTGCTCCTCGGCGGGGTGAGCGGGGAGGGGTGGGGAGAGAGAGGGGAGGGGTGGGGGGGGGATCCGAACCGATCCGAGGCCGGGGAGGAGCGCTGAGGTCCGGCTGCGGAGGAGATTTCAGCGAGGAGGCGGCAGCAGCAACGGACGCCGGGAGAAGACGCAGCCGGCTCAGACGCTGCGTTCGCCGGGAGGAGAATCCAGTCAGAGCCGGGAGGATAAAGTTGATCCGCTGCTCCGCTCAGCTGTCGCCATCTTTACCCGCGGGGCATGACGGGTAATCCTCAGGAATCCCGACCCCCCACACCCCCCACCCCCACACACGTCCTGCGTGCTGACGTCATACACCTTAATCCGTGGAGTTGTAAAGGTGGAGCGGAGGGCGGAGGGGGGGGGGCGGTCGGTAGATGGCAGTATGGTCAAGACCAGAATTGTGTGTGTGTGTGTGTGAACATGTCTTTCTATAGTTGTGTGGACAAATTTACTTTCAAAACCATCGTTGTGAGGACATTTTGATGTGAGGACATTTCAGCAGGTCTACACAACTTTAAAGTGCAGTGACTTGTCTCATGATTTTTAGGACATTTACATGAACTACAGTGGTCACATGGTCTGAGACTGAGACCTGGAGACCACCAGGACCACCACCAGTTCCGCTGAGTCCTCCTTCCTAAAGAAGAGGGACAAACTGGGGCAGGATCAGACTCCACAGGAGGACAGGAGGACAGACCGCTGAGTGATGATTCTCCAACTGGTTCCTCAGCTCACTGTCGAGGTTCGAACCAAGAAACCTGCCAATCAAAGCCTCAGCGGCAGGGGGGCGGGAACATGTTTACAGACAGACCTGGGCTCTTCAAAACACCTGAGCAATAATCACCTGTCCTCTCTGTGTTTTCATTCCACCAATCAAATCGTCTTCACACTGGGACTCTACTCACAGGGACAGAAACACACACACACACTCACTCACACACACACACACACACACACAGATAGCAGCTGTTGAGCAGATTATCGTCTCCCTGCAGAACGGAAAGACGAGGACAATGTCCAGCTGCTCCACAACAATGCAGATCCCCTTTGTCCTCTGATATGAGAGCTATGGGAGTAATGGGAGGTATGGACAACATGTCACTGGTTTGAGTTCCAGCAGCTGCTGGTGTCTCTCCAACAAGTCTCAAAACCAGAATCACAAGAAAGACGCTCAGAGATGGAGACCAGCAGGACATTAGATTGCTGCTGACCAATGACTGAGCACTGTCCCGATCAGCTGATCAGCTGATCGGGACAGTGCTGAGGACTGATCACAAAGCTCCAGCTCAGACGATGGAGAATGTGACGGTAGTTTTGTGTGTTTGTGTGCGGAACGTTCCGGTCCACAGATCAGACCGGAGACAGACCACACACACACACACACACTGATCCTCTGTGTAAAGGCCTGTGATTCAGCACACTGAGTACGAGGACAACACACTGACTGTAACAGTTTCACCTGAGGCTTCTCGTCTCCTCTCAGACACTTCTGTGACTGAACGTCCTCCATGATGGACGACCTCCGTCAGAGAAGAAGTGGAGGACAGAGGAGCTGGAAAGGTGAAGAAGAAGAAGAAGGAGAAGAAGAAATGTCATGTTCCTAACCTGACCTCAGGTCAGTTGATGGAGCCTGACAGCTGGATCATCGTCTGATGGTTCAGGGAACAGGAAGTGAGTCGGACCATCAACAGCAACCTGTTTCATGGAAAAGGTCAGAGGTCACAGGTGAAAGCAGGTGGAAAGCAAGTGAAACCTCTCCCGCAGTTCTACTGACAGGAAGCCTCAGCCCTGTTCCTGATGCACTTTCAAAATAAAACAAGGCTTAATAATGATTTTAAATGATCTGATATTTTAAAAGCAGTGATGTTTTCTTCAAACATCACCGCATCCTGTTTGTCTCTGGACTGAAATAACTGCACCTCAAGGTCAAAGGTCACACAGCCATCAGAGAGGAAGTGAAGGAAAACAGGAAGCGCTGAAGGAAAGGAAAAGAAAGAGCTGGTGAAGGACAGGAGGATGTAGGTAAGGAAACAAGGAGGCAGGAAGAGAAATGCAGGACAGAAGAAATAGAAGGAAATATGGAAGAGGAAGACAGGAAGGGAAAGGAAGTGAAGAAAAGGGGATATGAAGGAAACAAGGAGTTAAAGGAAAGAAGACAGAAGGAGAAAATGTAGGGAAAGAAAGTTGAAGAGAGGAATCAAGAAAAGAGGGTGGTACAGGAGCGAAAGAAAGAAGGGGGTAGGAAAGGAAAGAAATAAATATGTAAGGAAAGGATGGAGTGAAGGACATTCAAAAGGAAAGAAGCAAAGGAGCAGGAAAGTTTTAGGGAAAGAGGGATGAAGTGAAAGAGAGAAGGAAGTAGTAAAGAAACATGATTAAAGATGTGGAAGGACACAAAGAGGAAGAAAAGAAAGGAAAGAAGGAAAAAATAAGGACGTAAGGAAGGCAAGATGGGTAGGAAAAAAGGAAAAGGGAAGCAGAAAGGGAAGGAGGGATGTAATGAAAAGGAAGGAAAGGAGAAAAAACAGAAAAAAGAAGGGAGGAAACGGAGCTAAGGAAAAATAAAGAAAGAAGGAGTAAAGGAATAAAGGGGTAGGGAAGGAAACAAGATAGGA
Source organism: Toxotes jaculatrix (assembly GCF_017976425.1). Taxonomy (NCBI): domain Eukaryota; kingdom Metazoa; phylum Chordata; class Actinopteri; family Toxotidae; genus Toxotes; species Toxotes jaculatrix. The sequence goes on from NC_054404.1 coordinate 300,397, forward strand.
GAGATAGGAAAGGACATAAAAGAACAAGGGAAGTAATCAAGGAAGCATGCGTGTGTGTGATGCCTTCATCTGAGTTTTAAAATGGGAGGGTGGTGGTGGTGTAGGTGGGTGAGGGGGTCCTCAGCTGCTGTGGTGATGGAGGGGTCAAGGCTGCCCCCACCCCCCCCCATTCTTCTCCCTGGATAAACAGAGAGGCATTGTGGGGCAGGAGGTTTCACAGTGTCGAGCAGAGAGGAATCTCCCAGCTGCTCCTGCTGCGTTTCATTCATCAGGTTAGACCCTCATCAGCCGCTCAACACCCCTCAGCCCACCCCCGACCCCCCCACCGCCGTCTGAGCGCCGCTCCAACGTCAGCCGATGGTCAGATTTAGCTGCCGAACGCCGTCACAGAAAGATCCGGTTACAGCTGAAGACCAGAAAACTAAAGCAGAGAGCTGGAAAAACCAGGAATCATGAGGAGGCGAAACTGGCTCCGCTGATTGGCTGGTTATTGGTTATTGATTGGTAGATAGAGATGGACGGAGGCGGAGGACGGTGGGTGGTGTTGGTGAACCACAGTTGGCTGTGGATCAGAGATGCCCCCCCTCTGCTCATCGACCAGGTGCAGTCAGAGAACAGGTCTCCCCTCCTCCCATAAAATATATCATCAATATGTGTGACAGGTTAAAGTTTAATGTTAGAGAATCCTGCAAGTGGTTCTACACCCAACTCTGACTTCCTGTTCTACGTGGTTCTAGAGGTCCTTTTGGGGGTTCTGGGTGTCCTGTGAGAGGTTCTTAGGGTATTGTAGGTGGTTCTAATTTAAAATTCTAAAAAGGTTTTTGAGGTCCTTAAGGGGGTTCTCAGAGGTTCTAGCAGTGAGTGAAGAGGTTCTAAGGGTCTTCTAGTGGTTCTTTGTGGTGGTTGTAGCCATCACTGAGGAAGGTTTTAGGGTTCCTGTCGATGGTTCTATGGACCTTTGGTGGTTTTAGTGGCCCTGTAGGTGGTTCTAGGAGACCTTGAGGAGAATCAAGGAGGTTTGAGGGGTCCTGTAGGAGGTCTTAGAGGCCTTTTAAGTGGTTCTAATGGTCCCTCAGGAAGTTCTCTGAGTCCTTATGGAACCATTGGTGATCATCAAAGAGATTCTGGCCTCCATCAAGAAGGTTCTAGACGTCCATCCAATGGTTGTAGTCGTCTTTTAGGTGGTCTCTTGGTCACTGAGGGGGGTCTCACAGTCACATGTATCGTTCTGTAAATAAATAAATAAATAAAAACATAATGTTTTTTTATTTACAGTGAGTTAACTGTTTCCCAGTATTTCGTCTGTCAGGATCAACTGTCTCTGAGCTGCTGCTTCTTCACTCTCACCTGAAAACATCTAAAAAGCTCCACCTTGTTCCAGGTGAGGACAAGTCTCTGCCTGCTGGGACACGAGACGCCTCCTGATCTGAAGTCAGATGTGATTCAGTAACAGACATGCAGAAACACGAGCAGACGAGAGGGAGACGGCGTCTCGAGCTGACACACTCGGCCTGCTGGGAGCTGACTTACACAGACAAAACAGATCAGAGTGGAGGATCAGATAGAGGAGGGAGGGAGAACAAACAGTGTCTCCCCCACGTCCAAAAGACATTTTAAGAAGAACGAGACAACAGGAGCGTCCGTGACAGGACAGGAAGCTTCACATTCAGAGCTCAGGTACAATCAGTCACAAGCATCCGAGAACATTTAAACCAATAAAACACAAAAGAGTTCAACTCCCTGCTAACGTCCTCTACACACCCGTCTCTGTCTCCGTGGTGCTGAGACCCAGACTCGTGTCCTTTTCTTTGCTTGTGGTTTTGTTTGTGAGCTGACACACACTGAAGCGACTGCAGCCTCGTTCACAGCTTCAACTGTGAAAGTGTTAAAGCTGATGCCGACAGTGTTTATGTGTCCAATCAACACTTATTAACACCTGAGTGTGGAGGTGGAGGTGGACTGAACACATACACACACTCACACACACACACACAGCGTCTGTGTGTGTGTGTGTGTGTGAGTGTGTGTGTGTGTGCTGATCAGGTTTAATTTAACACTACAGTTATCTGACAAACAACAGGAGACCCAGCAGCTCCTCCCCTCCTCCGCAGGGTATGATCCTGACATACCCGGCGGAGGGGGAGTGTGTTAAATGAAGGGGGAGGACGGGTGGAGGAGAGTCTCAGTGTCTCAGTGTCGTTTGTCTGCAGCTTCACACACAAACACACACTCTGCAGAGGAGTGTGTGTTCAGAGAGCCAGCAGAGGAGGAAGCCGTCGTCTGAAGGTGCGGACGCTCCACTGTGCCTTCAACTCTCAGCTTCCTGTTTCATTATTTTTAACTGCTCCATCAAACGGTGTGGGACAGGACGCTGCCTAAGGACATCTGTCTGAGGACATCTGTCTGAGGACGTCTGTCTGAGGACATCTGTCCTCAGAGTTTGACTCTCCTTCAGGACTCAGCACATTCAGGCAAGTGATGGATTTCAGTTCAGCTTTTCCCAGAGTCTGTTTAACAGGTGAGACTTTTCTTCCACGGCTGCAGCGACGTCTCAGACCGTCGTCACAGGCTGCAGAGCGTGACGCCTCCGCTGCCTCACATCTGCTTGTTTCACATGTCTTTCGTGTGCTCGCTCTGTGGCTGTAGCTGCTGCTCGGACTTCAGGGGCTGACAGTCACACGTCTCCTCCACGGTCGTGGAATTCGATGTTCAGTGTTCTCTGTGACCTTTTAAGGGTCTGAACAACGTGAGTGAGGCAGGTGTAAACCGTCGGTACAGACCTGCTGAGCTCACCAGCACTGAGCAGCTGATCAGGGTTTGATTACTCTGGATTTATTGATTACTCTGGATTCAGCTCCACTGTTGATAAAACCTTCGTGCTTTCATGAAAAGTTTTGAGAATTGGCTTGAGGAGGATGACTGTCCTCTGCTGACAGCTTTAATCTGAGCCTGAGAGACTGCTCAGGCTCAGTCAGGTGCTGGTCCTGGATCAGGTCTGATCGGCTCCTGATGAGTTCGCCGCTGTCACTGACGCATCAGCCGCTGCAGGACGTGGAGTTTACAGATTCTTGTGTTTGACTCATGTGTTTTCAGGCGACAGCTGTGACCGATGGTGCATGACACGTTCTTCTTCTCACGCAGGTTTGATTCCTGTTAAATTCCTCTGAGCTCTGGGATCGAAACACACGTGTTCAGCTTCAGGCTGTAAAAACCACTCCATAAATACCAGCACTTCAAAATAAAAGCCCTCAGTGCAGACTCTTCAGGGGGAGAGGCATGGACAGACAGCGAGGACGTGTCCACTTTATTCCATCAACTTTCAGGTTGCGGTGACCTTTGACCTTCTTGCTGAACAGTGTGAATTCAATTCAGTACAGGGCAGGACAGTGGGGTTTAGCAGATCCTGGTTCAGATCCAGAACCGGTCGGCTGAGGCCTTTCAGTGTAATAAGGTTCATTTACTGAGTAAAACCACTGAGCCCAGTTTAAACTCTGACAACGACCCACACAGACACACACTGTGAGTCTCTGTGGACGAAGACATCAGCTGAGTGAGGGTAAGATGTGGATGTTTTGACCTCTGACCCCTGGTGATGTTTAAAGAAGTGAGGAGCTGACAGATGAAAACACATCAGATGCTGATGTGACGTGAGTCGACTGTCGGAGCTTGAAGGGCGTTTCACTTTCTGATGAAACCTTCAGAAACACAGCACAAGGTTTTCTTCTTCTTCTTTTTCTTCATGCCTTAAAGCGTCCAAACATCAAACACAAAAAACGTAATCAAACATGGAAGGTTGGAAAATTAGAATTTGGACAGAAACTTTACAACTGGAATAAAACTCTGGGAAAATCACGTCTCTCAGTGACCGAATGTCTTTTTAGCTGCGCTGAAATATGATGTCATGATGTTTACACAACAAAAAGACGCTGTTGGCGTTTCTCTCACACAAAGAACCGCAGCTGGTAAAAAGAGTACAAACAGGTTGTGTAGTGTGACACACAACCAGCAGAAGTAACAACAAACATCTGCGCCACTGACGCTAACTACAGACGCTCCGGAGTGATCGAAACTACGAACTGAAGCTACGAACACGACACACATGTAAATACAACATGAAAAATCCAAATATTAAAACCAGCTGGTGACAAACATTAGGCAGATCCAGGCGCAGCAGATGTTTCCAGGTGTTCACGCCGATTATTTCCTCAGATATTAATGTGAAGAATCTGTGCTGTGTGGTGACTGACTGCTGCTGCTGCTCTTCTGAGTTCGGTCTGTTCTACACCCTGTACTTTGATTTCATTTCTGAGGACGTGGGTCGTGTCTGCCTCCACCTGCTGAGATCCTCTCAGAAACCTGCTCTGGATCCGTCTATCCATTAGTCTGGGGGTGGGGACCGGAGATGATCGCAGCTGATGCTGGATGAGAGGCGGGGTTCACCTGTGCAGGTGTCCAGTCACTCACACAGCAGAACTGAGGACACTTTAGAGTCACCACCAAACGTCAGCTGTACCAGTCACAGCTGATCAGACTGAGAGCTGAGTATTTTTCTTTTGTTATGTGAGTTCATTCAGTAAAAGATGTGAAAACTTCCTCTGCTGTGTTTTTGTTCTGACTGAATATCAGAGAACAGGCAGAGGAATGAGAGAGAAACAGATTCTTCTACAGTGGTTCTGTGAAGAACAGAAGAATGAGCTGTGTGTGTGTGTGTGTGTGTGTGTGTGTGAGTGTGTGAATTACATGTTGAAGCATTAAATTGGCCACCTGTTGCTATCCTTTCTCTCTCTCTCTCTCTCTCTCTCTCTCTCTCTCTCTCTCTCTCTCTCACACACACACACACACACACACTCCTCTCATTCTTTACTTTCTCAACCAAACACTCTGAAATACAAGCTATGATGAGGACGCGTCGTCTCAAGGTCTACTTGCAGCTCAGACGTGGTTGTAGGTTCAGGTTAGAATCAGGTTTAGGTCTAGATCAGGGTCAGGGACTAACAAATGTTGACGAGTGTCCTCTCAACTCATGTAAGGCAAGAATGTGTGTGTGTGTGTGCTTTGGTATGTGAGTATGGAAGATACTCAGTTACACACACTCACACATGCTCAGTAATCCAGGCATGTCAGTTCCTGTCTTTGCGGAGGTTCTGTTCGTCGCTGTAATCTCTGGAAAAACAATCCTGCCCGTTGTTTCCCGCCACTGCCGCCTGCCAGTCAAGTGCGTGGGCAGAGCAACCTCAGGGTCCATCACTACAGCAACCGGCTGCACGGAGTGAAGCTGCGAGCAGGAAGAAGAGACAAACAGAGAGGAAAACACTCAGCGTGGAGAGATCTGGCAGCAGAAACCAGGACGAGATCTGAAGAGAAAACCTGCAGACGGAAACTTCCAGCAGGAAGCAGCAGGTAGGAACAGGAAGCTGAAACCGATCACATGCTTTAAACTCCTCCGCTACAGGTTCAGGTGCTGAGACAGTGTGCTCTGAATTTAAAGGAGCAGTCTGAGGTTTGGTCAGAGGAAACCGTTAGCCTCGCTAACGTCCACCTGGACGATCAGCTGCTGCCAGGGACGGTTGGACAGAGCTGTCTCTGTGGGCTCAGCACAGGCAGCTTTGACCCGCTGGACACAGAAAAAACAGGTGCTGACCAAAAACAAACAAACTCAGCTTTTCTTCTCATGTTTGTGAGTTTACAGTGGAACAAACGAGCTCCAGGAAATAGCCACAGCCTCGTTCTCAACAGTCTGAAACTCAAACTAAAGCTTTCACCGTCCGTCCGGCTTCTTCCTGTCAGCGTACGTGAGTTTTCTCTGGTGTGGTGGTGGTGGACTGAGGGCAGACTGGACCCTGCAGTGACACATCCTGTATTCTGAGACAGGACCTGCTGGGTTAGCTGGTTAGCATGCTAACATCGGTGGAAGATAAGTTGATTAGCTGATGATGAACTCGCATCATTTCCTCAACACCGGTCAGTAAACCGCTGCTGACGCTAACTTTGGCTTTGTAACGACACAAAAACACGCAAAGAGCTGCGTTAAGCCGGAGAGGTAGCGACGGACTGAATGCTGAGGCTCAGGTCTGAGGGTGAAGGGGTTACACATCAGTAGAAGGACGCCCCTGCCACTCTACAGGAATAAGGAAGCAGCCGTCACCATGGGAACGGAAGGACAGTCTGCCCTGTGTGAACAGCCTTTCATTTTCCATCTGCAGCCGTGGGAGCTGAACGACACGTCTGGGATTTCCTACAGTGAAGTCAGCACCAGGAACGCTGTTTCCTCCGGTCGACGCCCAGCGAGACCACCCAGCAAACCTGAGTCAGTCCATCAGTCCATCTGAGAGACAGAACAGTGGATCTACACTTCTGTTGTCTTACTCAGCCACCTCATGTTATATGGACCAGTCTGTCAGTCTGACGTTTGTCCTGAGGGTGGCGCAAGAGGAAAGACCACGGAGCCATAAGAATCCACAGGTTCACCCTCTGAGCTCAGAATACAGTCTGAGCGGTAGATGTTCACACATCTGGCTCTGGACCAGCAAACATCTGGATCAGGTTTAGAAGCAGCGGTTTGGATTCAGACCAAGGTGCTCGAGTCCACATTGGTTGAAAAGGTTTAAGACGCAGAAACATCGGGTTCATGGCGAGACACTCAGAGACCGTCAGACAGAGACCCTCATACAGAGACACTCAGACAGAGACACTCAGACAGAGACCCTCAGACAGAGACCGTCAGGCAGAGACACTCAGACAGAGACACTCAGACAGAGACCCTCATAAAGAGACACTCAGACAGAGACACTCAGACAGAGACCGTCAGGCAGAGACACTCAGACAGAGACACTCAGACAGAGACACCTGATCACCTGACCAGTTCATAAACAAAGAAATTCATCGCCAGCAGTTTCAGTTACTGATCAGTCGTTGATGTTTTCAGAAGAGAAAAATATTGATCATGAATACTGAATGTGGACGTTTCGTCTTTCGTGAACATCTGGGTTGCAGATGTTTTTCAGTGTGATTGTTAACGACTAAAGACAAAGGTCAGGACATGGTGTGAAATTCCAGGTGACAGTGGCTCCTGCTGAGGGGTCAGGGCCCTGAATGAGTCTGACT